>NW_021604656.1:9114644-9121866 GCF_004785775.1 Grammomys surdaster
GAAAGAAAGAAAGAAAGAAAGAAAGAAAGAAAGAAAGAAAGAAAGAAGATATCTAGTTCGAAGGGAGATGAACTTGGGCCCCTGAAATAAGGGTTGGAAACCTTTCTCCATTTTCAGCAGCCCTCTGGCTTTTCCCTCTGAATTTTACTCAGCGTTTAGAGGTAGCCCTCCAAAATATTAGCTGAGAGCTTCCTCGGAAAGCAAATCTTTCCCACATCCTTTCCTGCAGTTCCTCTTTAAGAGGTGTCAGCATGGTTGAAAGAATGAAGTGGCCTCACATTGTCTGGCCCCGCCATTATGTGCTCAGCATTACCATAACAAAGGTGCCACTCGACTTCCCCCGATTAATGCAGCTCGAGGGCTCTTGTCGCCTTTAATAAAACATTGTTGAAATCATTTATTTAGAGCCCCTGGTTACTAGTGGGAGAATGACCATCTTTGTGCCAAAATATAGTGTATACAGTCCACTATTTTGTAGTAGATCATTGTGTTATTTACGAAATTGATTAAACGGATGCCTCAGGGGGTATTGATGCTAACAGCACATTACTTATGTCATTGGGATAGTCAAGGGTGAACTTTGTCAACTCCCTTCCAGAAGCAATCTCTCAAACAGAATACACTGATGTCCAACTCCACCCGCACACACGGAGCCCCACTGGAAACTCGACCCAGGCCACACTGCTTGTGTAACCTGATGCTCTCCCACCATCCTCCCTGGAGTAGCTGGGAGAGAGCCAGGTCAACTGACAACATTTCCCATGTTTCTTGGTGCGTGGGGTCAAAGAACAATGCCGGCGTGCGTGCTCTTCTCTTTTGTGCTTAGGAAAAGGATACAGCGCAGTCTTATTGCTTATACAGAGAAGCCCAGGTTGGAAAGCTGAGGGTTTGTTGGATGTTTCTAGAAGTTCTCAGGGCCCACTAAGGTCTCCTGATTTTGGATCCTGTGTGATGTTTCTGGGATGATGTAGAGGCATGAGCTTGGAGTAAGGAAAGGACACACCACTCTAGGCCCTCTGGTTTCTCTTGCTTTCAATCGCCGTCCATATTCTCCGGGGTAGAGAGGAACGTCGCTCTGTCTTCATGTGGACTCCACTGGACACCTGTGATCCCCTCCAGACTCCTTAGAGCTCAGTGGGCTCTTCACTATGTGGCACTTGGGGCCAGGAGCTGCTTTCATCCTTATGAGCCACCGTAGGAGCTCTACTCAAGTCATCTGAATAGACAAGTTCACTTCCCTAGGGCCATTTTCCCACTTTACATACGGGGCTTGCGCGTGTACATTGCTATATATTGTTAGAAATCAACAGAGACCTTATGCTGTATCTATTGTGATCATATACAAAAGCCTTGCTGTGTGCTCGGGTGAGCAGTGAAGCCGAACCTCTTTCTATTTACTGTATGGTCACTTCAGTTCAATGAACTGCCCCCCTTGTTCTTGACCATTGTCCCACACTCCCTTAAACATTTGTCACTGAAGTGCCTCCAAAGACAAATGAACCGTCACAGAGAATCACAACCTACTAACTGGGGAGATGGGAACAGCCTGGAGGACAGATTAGATCTGAAATCCAAACCCTGTGTCTCATCGGGTGGGGGTGGGGGAACGTCTTGGAAATTCTCCAGAAAAGTCAAAAACTACCTTTTTCTCTCATTAATGGCACTTCCAGGCATCTCCAGGAGACATCTGAGCCTGCCAAATGTCCAGAATTCCAAAGGCCTCCCCAGAGACACTGAGATATTGCAGATGTCAACATCTGTAAAAATCTTTTCTGTCTAGAGGCAGATGGCTGATGGGTGGTATAAATATGCCACACTCTTGAAGCCCACTGCCCTGGCAGGATCTCTGCAATCTGCTCTGAAATCCAGTAGGGCCTTTTCAGAGGCAGGGGGACACAGGGCTAGAGCATTTGCTTTCTTCAAGGGAGAAGGCATAAAGTCTCCTCTGGCTCAGGGTGAGCTGTGATGATTTATTCTAGGCAGATGCTTCTGACAGGGCTCTGTAAAAATCAAGTTGTGAGTTTATTGTTAACAGTTAGTTGTCAGGCCTTTTCTGGTGTTGCCTTTTACTTATTACTGGGGAAGACTGGACCTTTTACTGTGACAAAGACTTAACTTTCAGTGGAGAATGTGTTAAAATAGCCAAGATGGGGATTTGAACATATTTAAGCAAAAAGGCAGGAACACTACTAACCTGTAGTCTCTTCATTAAAAAAAAAAAAAAAAAAAGCAGTTGACTTCCCTTACAAGCCTCTAGAATATTCTTTGTTCTGTTCTAAAAACAGACAAACAAATAAAAAAACTGCTCTAGGCTTTATCTTAACATTATCTTTACCGAACTATCCATCACTTTCCTGGGTTCCACAATGATGACAGCTATGGGGGAAGGAATCTTGGTTTTGGGGACACGAAGAGGAGTTGGGACTCCCTCCCTAATAGCTGGGAAAAGAGAGAGGGTTTTTTAAAATAAAAAAAAAAAAAACCTCAGAAGTAGGGGGTAGGAGCAGGTGGGAAAGGGCACAATTTGGTTAATTACCTCAAGCAGCAGAGAAATCTAGTTGTTTTCTCAGCACATGCTAATATCAAATAAAGAGACACCAGATCTTGCTAATCTGTCGACCCCCTTAGACAAAGTTTATTTGTGGTGACTTTTTAAACTCCCGACTTGCCTTCCAATCACCGAGTTTAAAATGAAAAGCTTTAAATAAACACCAGGAATAGAAGATAAATAAACTTTCTCCCCCTTGCAAGTGCCTAGCCCGCCGAGGTTCAGGCTCAAATCCCCAGAGGACAGAGCGCTCTCTTTTGTGTTAATGTTTAAAAGATTTTCCAATGCTGGAGTTTATTCCTACTGCAAACATTTCTATTTACAAGGTCAAGTGTATCAGCACTCGACACAGCTTAAGAGTGTAATTATTTATGTAAGGGCGTTTGAGTGTGCATCAGGAGCTTGGCGGAAGCCCAGCCTTCAACCCACTGTTCAACAGCTCCTCAGGACAATATTACCAGTCCTGGTGATTATTCCCCTCCACGGTGTGTTTACTTTTGCACGCCTCAATGTTTTGTAACAAAATTTTGTATTTTTTTTTCCACCAAAAGTGTGAAAATGGCTTTGAAGTATTGAGTCTCAGAGGCTTCCTAGACCTATTGGTAACAGATGTTATTGGCATGTTTGATTGAATGAGAAGGCAGAGAGGACACTCCTGGGGGTCAGGAGAAGAAGGGAGGGGGTGCGCAGGGTGGGTCTCCCGGGGAGGGGGAGGTTATCCTCACACAAGAGACAGTATTTTGTGAATTTTCTTCACAAATGACAATAGCAGCAGAGGCGAGTTACAAATTCTTTTAGCTGCCCCATTTACAGACGTCTAATTGTTCATTAAATTAAAGGCAGCATTAGCTCACATTCCGCCTTGCGCTGAGTTTTAATCTCACTTGATGCTCCATGGACTTTCAGTGCCCCCTCTCTCCACACCCCTCCCACCCCATCATTGGGTTAACTTCGGTTTAACTGTGGAAAGCAACTGCACCATAGACACTGTTTAAACTCTTTACTGAGGTGTGCATTTTTAATAAAACAACCAAAAATACACAAAGTCATAGTTTTTTTTTTTAAAACACGGGATTTAAAAAAATGATGTCTATAAAAATACAATGTTTAAGGCAGTTTGGAAATGCATTTATACATTTCTACAATGTCCATAAATTCTCTTGAAAATAAGAACGTTACTTCAAATCTGTAAAATACACTGTACATTTTTAAGACTGTTCTTCTACATAGGGCCCACTTCAAAATGGGCTGCAGAAGTGGGCTCCTGGTGAGCAATGTGTTCTATACATTTCTTGGATGGGGGGGGTGTGATACAACAACGATGCAGATTTAAAACTTTTAATTTCTTTTTAAAAATAAATTATTTTCTGAAGCATACAATTTATAAAAATTCTATATACAAAGTACAGCAACTGGTAAGAAACCCCAGTTTTAATACAGTTTATATACGACGTACCAGGGTGGAAGACCCCGATAGGGGCAGAGGCAATATTCAATCTCTGCATATTCAAACTTAGAATTTCTTGGTGGAGGAAAAAAAAAAAAGGACAACAAGACAAACATCATAGAGGTTTTCCTAGATGGCAGTACCGAGCTTTAGGATAAAAACGTGTATTGTTCAACACCATGGTAACTCTCTAGCGTTTTTTTTGGATCCTTAATTCTAAGACACGTGGTGCAGAGGGATCAGAATGGTGGCAGGAAAATTAAAGGTGAGGGGTTAAGATTATAATGCAGTCGTAATTTCGGGGATCCCCAACAAGGCAATTGCTGAGTCCACACTCAGCGTTACAGAGGCCTATACCGAGAGTACAGAAATGAATCAGTAAGGGGAATTTTTCTATTTACTTACGATTGCTGTGTTTCTCAGTGGTCACAAGCAATTAAAGTCGTTACCAGTATTACGTGTCCCCTCACAGGAAAACGGTTTAAAAACAAAACAGAATAAACAGACAAACAAAAACCCGGCCCCTTTGCAAACCTAATTCGCTCAACATCCCTTCCCCAAGTCCATTGGAACTGTAAAGACCCCCACCGTTCAGCACTCTGAGTCCAGGCCTCCATTGCTTTTGAATGGGTGTCCTGAATTCTGCAGATTAGAGCAGGCAGTATATATCAGCCGGTTATCTCTGCAGCCTGGAAAAAACGCACAGAAGAGGGCAGAGTGTGGTGGCTGCGGTACAGGATGGGCCCTGTCCATCCGGGGAGAGTGTGGGTCAGTCTTCGGTCTCCGAGCCACAGGTGCCCTGCTCGGGAATCAGCCGGGTCGTGCATACCGGCCTGGAGTAGCCTGCAGCAGGGGCGCTGGGGCTACAAGTGTGACCCGAGCAGCAGGAGCAGCAAACAGGCAAACGGGGTCCAGGCGCTTCGGGTCGCCCAGTGGCCTCCACTGCCACTGCCGCTGCTGCTGCTCCTGCGCCCGGGCCCGTGAGGCAAGTCCCCGCGGCCGCCCGCCGCAGCAGCGCCGCCGCCCGGGCGCGCAAGGCCGTCATCGTCGTCCAGGGGCTGCTCGCCGCCCGCGGCCCCAGCGCGCTGCTCGTCGTCATATTCTTCGTCGTAGTAGTCGTCTAGCCCCCCGTCCGAGCCGCTGCTGCCCGGACCGTTGCTCGCATCCGGGCCGAAGCACAGGCGGGCCATGTTCTCCTTGACCGACTCGCAGATGGGCCGCTCCAGTCCATCGCACACGCAGTCGTTGAGCAGCGCCGCCTTGGGCACGGCCAGCATGTCCTCGATGACCGCGCGGCACTCGTCGGTGCAGCGCAGCCCGTTGAAAAGCTTGCCGCAGTAGGTCAGGTAGCGGCTGAGCGCCAAGTTGCAGCGGCTGTCCCGGTCGCAGCGCCGCCGGGCCTCAGTGCACCCCATGACCGAACCCGCTCCCGCGCCCGGGCCCACGCTGCTGGTGCGCGGCAGACAGGGCTCGATGGCGCGCTTGATGGACCTGCAGTGTTCGTCCTGCGCGCAGTCGCAGTCCTCCAGCGCGGGCCCGCGGCGCGTGTGGTTGAGCTGGATGAGCGCCGAGATACAGTGGCTCGGGCAGCGCCAGCGCGGCGAGAAGGACGCGGCCGAGGCGGGGAAGGCGCCGGCGGGCCCCGGAGCATCAGCCCCGCCGCGCTGCGCTAGCACCGGCTCACACGCCTCGGAGTACTGGCTGTAGGCGTAGCTGCAGTCGGGCTCGCTCTGACACTGGAGCAGCGCCTGCCAGCAGATGAGGCGGCGGCCGTGCGCCAGTCCCGAGCCCCGCGGCGCCGAGCCCAGCAGCTGCAGCAGCGCCATCAGGCACAGCAAGGCGCCCGGCAAGGTCCCCGTGCGGGCCCCTCCGCCGCCCAGCAGCGCGGCTAGCATCGCGGGCAGCAGCGGCCGCCGGACGGGGTGCAGAGTGGAGACGAGGCTCGGGTGGCGGCCGCGGGGCCGCTGGAAAAGTTTGTCGGAGTTCCGTGCACTTCTGGCATGGGCGTCCTCATCCATCCATGCCGGCGGCCCCGCGGCTGGTAGAGGCGGGTGTTCGCTCCGGCACCGCGGCCGGGGCTCCCTGAGAGACGCGGCGATGCAGGTCCGGCTCCGGTCGGCGGCTGGAGGCGCTCAGTGCCGTCCCGGGGGGACGCGGCGAGGCTGCAGGAGCGTGCGGCGCCGGGGGTGCATGGTGCTAGGAGCCTGCAGACAGTCGTGCGGCCGGCGGCTCCTCGGTTCCCGGCTCAGCGGCGCGTAGCACTTCGCAGCTCTGGCATCCCGCCTTCCCGCGGCCAGGACGCTTGGTCCCCTCCCCCTCTACCCGGGCCTGGGCCGCGCTCTGGGAAGTTCTGGGCGCCAGGCGCAGGGAGGACCCCGAAACTCGGAGCGTGCGGCTCTGCTCGGAGACCCGGAGCCTGGGGAGCGGATCCGCGGAGCCCGGCTGCGGACTAGCTCGCGGCGAGGCTTTAAATACAAAAGTGGGCCGGGAGCCCCCGTGTGGTGCCGCGGCGCCCCCTCATTATGCATGCATAGAAAAGCAAACAAACAAAAACATTAGCAACGCTCCTCCGGCTCGCCGAGCCCCGGCCCCGCGCGCTCCAGGCTTGCCCGCTTTCTCCTTTCTCCACTCTCCGGCGCCCTTTGCTCGGCCCCCTTCCCCGGCTTTGCGCGCTGCTATTGGTCCAGCCTGTTGTTGTTGAAACTTTTTTTTTTTTTTTTTTTTACGAGCCGCTGGAGTGGGGTTGCAGAGTGGGGGAGGGCGGTGGGCAGCTCACATTCAGGCATTCAGGGCTTGAAAGGAACGGCTTAGGGAGCCTGACACAGGCCCAGCTCCTCCCACTCTTCAGGAGGCTGGGATACCGAACCCCAGCTCGCGCACAGAGCCAGCGGGCAGGGCTTAGGGCCAGCTGCCTGCATCCGGCTCAGCCACCGGCCTTTTTGTTCGCTTCCCCCGCCCCCTTTTTGTTTGGGTCGGGGAGGGGGGACACTTTTATTAATTCTTACTGATCCCTCATCTTTGCATCCGAGAGAGTTCGAAAGTCACTTTAATTTTCAGGCTCCTCATCTCTGAGTTCTGATCACCTCGGGGGGTAGAGCGAAGGCAGGGAGTCTTGAGAATTCAATGTGAGACTTTAGAAACTTAGACACAGATTGCGCGCGCGGGCATACGCGGGCATATTCTCTCTCTCTCTCTCTCTCTCTCTCTCTCTCTCTCTCTCTCTCTCT
>NW_021604656.1:9121876-9127307 GCF_004785775.1 Grammomys surdaster
CTCTCTCTCTCTCTCTCTCTCTCTCTCTCTCTCTCTCTCTCTCTCTCACACACACACACACACACACACAAACACACACACGCAGCCACCACCACAAGAAGGACACTTTCAATCAGCTTTCGGTCCCCTCTTCCGGCAGGTAAGGCCCTGGCATTGAACTTCGTTTTCAAACTAAGAAATCCAAAGAACTGAAACCATTTCTTAACTCAACGATTTATTGTAATACGAACGGCAATGACAAATCTTAGCATTAAAACCACTGGGACTGCTGAGCGCTACCACCTGGCTGCGGTCACAGCACAGAGGACGGAGATAAACTGACCCGCTACATGCTGTAAACTGCACGTTTCAGTTCCTCGCTGTGTTTAAAGCAAAAGCCACCGGCGGAGCGGGCTTTGCCCTCTGAACAGGACTCTCACAAGCTGCCTTAACTGCGGCGCAATGCAGCTTTTGGCCGCTAGAGGCACCGCGAGTCTGTGGCCTGTCAAAAACTGGCGCTTTCCCCTCCCCTTTCCGTGGTGAGACTATCGAAATGTTAAGGTTAAATCACTGCTGAAGCGAAGGGAGCCCCAGCTGAAGTGCGTTCAGAAAGTGGACTGTCCACCTCTCCAAAGAGTTAAGAGAGCTTGAAAGGGCAAAAGTGAGGATTAACCTGGCTTTTGGAAAAGCTGGCCGCCCAGACTGAGGAAGCTGTGTCTCTGCAACCTCCTCACACCATGAGGGAGCCAGACAGAGCTGTGTGAAGCCACCGTGCTCCTACCCTAACCCTAACCCTAACCCTGAGTTTAGAAGTAGAAAACAAGTGCAAATCTATCCTTAAAAACTAGCCAGATATGGTGCAGCAAAGCCTGTTTATTCCAGGCAGAAGCGGGAGGATCACTGCAAGCTCAAGGCCAGCTAGTTCCATCTAGTGAGAGGTCCAGGCCACTTGCTTTAAGGTCAGATTACACACTTGCTAAACGTCCATTTTATCCTTAACAATCTGTGACCCAGAGCTCCTAAGAAGGCCAGCTCGGGGATGCATCTTCAAGTTTGTGTGTGTTCTGGCTTCTTTAGAAAGATCTCAAAACGGCCTGCAGGAGAATCATCTGGAGACCTTGTGTTCATATCTGGATGCCTGGCTCCTCCAGTCTCTGACAGCTAAAACCCTTGAGGGCCTGAAAGTCTGCATTTCCAACAAGATTTAAGGCGGGGGTGGTGGTGACATTACTGACAATTCATAGCTGCTTGCTGGGGGCATGTTCCGACTGACTTTGCTCTGGAGGTTACAGATACTTCACCTTTACTGGTCACAAGGGTCCGTCTTAACCTTGATACAGGTCTGAGTGGGAGTTAAGGAAGCCCGAGAGCTCTGCTCACCCCAAGGACGTCTCTACAGATTCATGGCCTTGACATGGAAGGCAAGAGGAGCAGGCAGCCACAATGGGCTGTGTGCGTGTCCCTATCTCGAACATAGACTTTTCTGGGTCCTGGGCTTTCACTCATTAAGGACACCATGTCTATGAATTCTTCTTTCCCTCCCTTCTTCCTCCTTCCCTCCCTCCCTCATTCCCTACCTCCTTTTCTCCTTCCCTCCTTCTCTCCCTTTCCTCCCTCCCTTCCTTTCCTCTTTCTCCCCTCCCTCCTTCCTTTCCTCCTTCTCCCCTCCCTCCCTCCTGCCCTCTCTTCTTCCCTTCTTCCCTTCTTCCCTCCCTCCTTCCGTCTCCATTTCTCCTTTCCTCCTTCCCTCTCTCCCTTCCTCTCCCTCTCCCCTCCCCCCCTCCCCTCTCCTCTTATTGACTTCTCACCTCTGAAGTCCCATCTGGCATTTTGCCCCCCAGGGACACCAAGGACAAGCTCACTTTGCCCACTGGTGGTATCTCAGCCAGCCTTTTGATGGAACTGTCTCCTAAGGCCTGACTACCTACTTCCTCAGCACACTGTGTTGGTGTTTGTAGGTTGGTCTCTGGGCTCACTGCTCTCCTGTTGACAGTCTGACTGCCTGCTGCCTGCTGCTCTCCAGTTTTTCTCTCAGTATTTTCCTTAAAACATTTTTATTTTTGAATTTTTAAAAATTTTTATGTGTATGGATGTTTTGCCTGAAAAATTTATGTTCTGTGTTCCATGTATATGCAGTACCTGCAGAGGCCAGAAGAGGGCTTCAGGTACCCTGGAACTGGAGTCAGGGCTGTGGTGAGCTGCCATGTGGGTGCTGGGCACTGAACCTGAGTCTTATACAAGAACAGCTGGTGCTCTTAACTGATGAGCTCAAACCTATTTTGTGTCTGTAGTGAGCTTTTGTGTGTGTGTGGTGTGTGTGTGTGTGTGTGTGTGTGTGTACATTAGTTTGAATGAGAAAGAGAATGGCTCGTATATATTTGAATGGTAGCTCCTTAGACTGTGGAACTATTTTGGAAAGGATCAGGAGGTGTGGCCTTGAGGAAGATGTGTCACGGGGGATGGACAGTGAGGTTTCAAAAGTTCCCACCAGGTCCAGTATTGCTCTCTGCCGCCTGGTTATTGTCTCAATATGTATGCTTTCAGCCACTGCCCCAGCACCACGCTGGCCTGTCTGCTGCCACAGTCTGCCCAGTGATGGTCATAGACTCATCTGAAACTGTAAGCCCCCAATCAATGCTTTCTTTCATAAGTTGCCTTGAACATGTGAGGTGAAAGGTACTGGTTGTGTCATGTGATGCAGACTCACGTGGTGTTTTGCTGAGGCGAGACCCATGAGGGACACGTGATGTTTGGAGGGAGCATGAATAGGACTCAATGGACAGTGATGGAGGCTCGTAGAGCTAGCCGTGCAACGCTTCACTGGTCTTGCGTCTTTGCTGATCTTCACATCTTTAAAGAGGGATGGCAGAGAACTTCTCCTGGGTCCCAGCTGGTTCTGGTCATTCCTGCTGACTCCTGGTGATTTATTGGAGGCCTGGCTTTTTCTTCTGGATCATGCCACTGCTGCTGATTCATGTTTGGTATCCTGACACTACTGAACTGGAGTGCTGCTATTCTAACAACAGAGATTGGAGTCACCCCCCCAAAGAGCTACTCTAAACAGGTCCACATCCCCTTGTCTTATTTCCCATCTTTTCTCCCCTACCTTTGAACAGTGGGCTAGAAGGGGGATTAGAGGGTTTGAGAACCCTTATTAAAAGTAGATTTAAAAAATAAATCTAAGCCTACACACATGGTATCTCTTCACAGCAATAGAAAAATATCTAAGACAGTGGCTGTATCTGTAATTGTATGCACATGCTTGTGGAGGCTGCGGGTTGGCAAATCTGAAATCGTTCACACTGACTCTCCCACCTTATTCCCTGAGGCAGGGTCTCTCAACCAAACTCAGAGCTTGAAGATACAGCTGACCTTGGTAGCTAGCTTTCTAGGAGGATCCCTGTGTCTTAGTTATTTTTATTGCCATTATGAAGCAACACGACCGAGGAAACTTAGAAAAGGAAGCGTTTGATGGGGGCCTTCCTTACAGTTTCAGAGAATCCGTCCACAATCAGCATGGTGGGAAGAGGGGTGTCAGGCAGGCCTGGTGCTGGAGTGGTGGCTGAGAGCTCACGTATGATCCTTGGTTGCAGTCATATGCCAGAGGAATTACAAAGAAGAGTCAGACCTGGGTGAGGCCCATGAGCCATGTAGGCTCAAAGTTGAAAGGGACACTTGCTTTCATGATGGTGCCTATCTTAGGGTTTCTATTGCTGTGCATAGATACTACCACCACAGCAACTCTTATAAAGGAACACATTTTATTGGGGCTAGCTTGCAGTTTAGAGGATCGGTCCATTATCATCATGGAGGGTAGCATGACAACATGCAGGCAAGCATGGTGCTGGAGAAGGACCTGAGAACTCCAAAGACAGCAGGAAGAGACCCTGGGCCTAGCTTGAGTATCTGAAACCTCAAAGCCCGCCCCTCAGTGACACACTTCCTCCAGCAAAGCCACACCTATTCCAACAAAGCCACGCCTCCCAAAAGTGCCACTCCCTGAGTCTTTGGGTCATTTTTGTTCAAACCACCACAATGCTCTTGGGAGTCACGATCTAGGGTCTTCTTTTTAAAAATTTAAACCGTAGGCACATTACTAATCTTTTCTGAGTTCTGGTATTGTCCCAAGAAGAACAATAAATCTTAGTCCAGTCAACCCAAAGAACCATTAAGAATAACACAGGATGTGGGCTTAAGACCACATTTAATATGGTTCTGCATGTGGTGGGAGATGACAAAATACTTCCCATCATAACCAAGCGATGAAAATTGCTGGTATCTAGGCGGATTCCTCCCTCTCCCTCTCCCAACCCCCCTTCCTCTTCTCTCCTTCCATCCCTCTGATGACAATTGCTAGTAGCTAGGTGTCTTCTCCCTCCCTCTCCCCCTTTCTCCCCTCCCCCTCTCCCCTCCCAACCTCTCTCCCCTCCCCCTCCTCCCCTCCCCCTCCCTGTCCCCCTTCCTCTGTCCCTCCCTCTCCCCCCACCCCGCCCCTGTGATGAAAATTGCTGGTATCTAGGCAGATTCCCCTCTCTCTCTCTCTCTCTCTCTCTCTCTCTCTCTCTCTCTCTCTCCCTCTCTCTCTCTCTCTCTCTCTCTCTCCCTCTCATGCACACACACACACACACACACACACACACACACACCCCTAATGGCCCATGGATGCAGTGAACTGGTTTAGATGGAGCATTATAACTTCTTGACTTCTTAAGTCAGCTTATAAACTCAGAACTGGCACAAATCATTTGTACTATAGAAAAGCAAACAGAGACCCAGGTCCTTAAAGAAGAAGAGAGTTCTGACATCCTCATGTGTGAAATGAGACTTAAATTGGTGGACATGGGTCCCCCCTCCCCCCCCCCCGCCTTGAAGTTAGAGGAAAGCGCACTAGGAGTTTAGCAGTGTATCAGCTGGCTGTCTGACTTGTCAAGAGTTCTTAAAACACAGACATCTTAAGTTGTAGGCCCCCACTAGCTTGCTTTGTTTGTTGCTTTTAAGGAGCAGAAAATATTAAGGCTTTTGTGGGGAGCAAACACTCAGTAGGTCTGAAAATCATCCACTGTGGAATTCTACATTTCACACCTTGAATGCCTAGTTCATCCATCCCAAAAGCCATTGTTACCATTTCTCTGCTACTTCCTAGAGAGGAAGTGACTCTTTGGAATAACCAGAAGAACAGATATTCCAACTGGAAATGAACCCTCATCTTGTCCAACAAGGTCAAGTCATGGGCTCATGCCCAATGAAGCCAGATCTCAGGCGTGTCAGAAGACAGGGTAACTCCAGTCATTTGTTCTCTCTCTCTCTCTCTCTCTCTCTCTCTCTCTCTCTCTCTCTCTCTCTCCCTTTCTCTCTCCCTCTCTCTCTGACTCTTTCTCTCTCTGTCTCTTTCTCTCTCCTCTCCTCTCCTCTCCTCTCCTCTCCTCTCCTCTCCTCTCCTCTCCTCTCCTCT
>NW_021604656.1:9127317-9134397 GCF_004785775.1 Grammomys surdaster
CTCCTCTCCTCTCCTCTCCTCTCCTCTCCTCTCCTCTCCTCTCCTCTTCTCTTCCCCCTCTCTCAATCTCTCTCTCTGTCTCTCTCTCTTCCCTCTCTCTCTCTCTCTGACTCTTTCTCTCTCTGTCTCTTTCTCTCTGTGTCTCTTTCTCTCTCTGTCTCTCTCTCCTCTTCTCCTCCTCTTCCTCTTCCTCCTCCTCCTCCTCCTCTTCTTCTTCCTCTCTTTCTTTCTCTCTCTCTCTCAACAGGGTTTCTCTGTATAGCCCTGGTTGTCCTGGAACTCACTCTGTAGACCAGACCAGGGTCTTGCCTCTTTCAAAGGATATCTCCATGTGCACCGGAGGTCTGGTCATTCTATGGAAAGCCTGCTCCAGTCCATACTTCCTGGCATCTCATTGTTTCTGGTTCCTTGGATATTTTCATCCCTGCTGAACAGTAGTGTGTGTCTTCCAAGTTGTCTTGCAAACCACAAGTTCTCAGGCAGGGAAGCATCTGAGAAGCACATGCTTGCTTTTTCAAAACACATATGCCTGAGACTAACCCCACTGCACGTCAGCCTCTCTCTAGGGACTATAGGATGTAAAGGTGGGTGGGCTGGGGCGTATTTCTTAAGCATATTTCTGCTTAACTGATGGTTTTTGTGATTAGCAATCTTTTCAGACGTCATAGACGGAATTATCTTGGGGGAAAATGATAACTTTTGTTTCTAAATATTGACAACCAAATTAAATAAATAAATAAATAAATAAATAAATAAATAAATATTAAGCAAACCTCTACTTGCCTTCTGTTAATCCCAGTATTCTGTTAAATTAAGATGAGAAGCCTCTGGACAGGAAAGGAAGAGCCAAAGAATAAAGGCCTTTCAATTGATAAATTTGAAGCTTTTCTTTTCCAATTTCAATATGAGTGGAATTTCAACGTAGACAGACCACAGAAGGGATGCCTGTTCATCTTCAGTCAGCACTTTTGGAATTACTAACTCTAAAGCATTTTTTTTTTAAATAATGGTTACAGTACTGACTATAGAGCTTGAAAAAAAAACTTGACAACAGGAAAAGGTTTCTGGATATACTGCAACCGCAACTTTATTAAAACCTAAACACTTAGGAAGCAGAGGCAGTTCCGGCAGAGCAGGACTTCCCTGTAGCCTTTGCACTGTGCTTTCCAGAAGACCCAACAAGCGCTGCCACTGAATTCACCTCAGCTCAGGTCAGAGGCTATGGCGTTTTACGAACTGCAGTGCTTACACTACACGTACGACATTTTCTGCTCTTATAGAAACACGCGGCTTATTTGTGGAAAGCAAAAACATTTACTTTTTAAATTCGACTTTGGATGATTGTGTGTGCCCATGTGTAGAGACCGGAGGTTTATACCAGAGTCTTCCTTGAACCTCTCCGTCTTAGGTTTCCAGACAGTGTCTCCCACGGAACCCAGAGCTCACCAGTTGCTGGATTGGCTGGCCAGCAAGCCCTGAAATCCTTTTGGCTCAGTGTTCCCACTGCAGAGTGGGGACTGCCACACCCAGCTTCTTATGTAGGGGAAAGGCGACACAGACAGCTTCTTATGTAGGGAAAAGGTGACACAGACAGCTTCTTGAACTTACACAACGAGTATTTTACTAAGCGCACGATCTCTTCAGCTGGAAAATAGACAATAATCTCTTCACTCCTCAGCTTGTAAGTATCAAGTTGCTCTATCTTTTTTTGTATTGGATTGTACTGTATTAGAATGTTTGGTTTAAAAATGTGCTATCTGAATTGCTGACTTGAGTCTCATTTGAAAAAAAAAATTCTTCAGTGATTCTTGACATGAAAATAGGTCAGCATTTCCAAAGCTTTTTGAGATGACTGCAGGCTTAGATTTTCCAAAACCTACTTTAATAAGGGTTCTCAAATGCTTCGACTCCCCTTCTAGCCCACCATTCAAAGGTAGGGAAGAAAAGATGGTAAATAGGACAAGGAGGGGGACCTGTTTAGGAGTAGCTCTTTTGGGCTATTCTAATCTCCGTTGTCAGGATACCAGCAGTTCATTTCAGTAGGATACCAACAGTCTGGTTCAAAAATGTCACCAAACATGAATCAGCAGTAGCGGCATGATCCAGCAGAAACAGCCAGGCCTCGGCAGAATTGGCATGGTCAGCCGGAGGGACCAGTACTCATTCTGTTGGTATTACATATTTACTTGGAGAGGCTTTCTCAGTATTGACAATTATAAAATTAAGTCATCGATCAACTCCAGAAAAACATTGATGGTGCAGAATCAAATATGCAGCCTGGGTTTAATTTTTATGAAAAATAAAAACATCCATCTCATTAGTATACAAATTTACTTATATTTTTAACAAATGGTAAAATTGTTTGCATACAATTGCTTTAATTGAATTTCTTAGATTGATTTCTCCATTTATTTTATATATCTGTATACCTGGGGGGTGGGTGTCACATAAAAATTTCTTGGTCAATAACAGATTGTGAGAGAAGTTGATGAACCTGCTCTGAAGAAGCCTATGTTTCTGTTAACCAGATCACAGATCCACAGAACAGCCCAGGCTTCAGAAAATTTCCAAAGATTACTACTTGTCTTGTAGAACATCATAGTTCTGAATACTGATTTCAAATACTGACAGCACCCATGTATTCTTGCAGATCCTCTTAAATACAGACACACATAGGTGCACACCCTTTCATCTCTATGTGTATGCACATACACATAGGCACACTCGAGTATGTGCTGGGACACCCGAGTCATGCACGTGAACATTCATTTCCCTGTGGACATTTGTCTTGGCACCTTCCTCTGCTCTCTAACTCTCTGGTGTGTGGGCCTCGTCATAAGCATGGTTTGGTCTCTAGCTTTGAGGGATTATGGGAGAATCAATACCAGAATTACAGAACTCTGGTTCCTGTAGTCTCAATACCTGCCTCTCTGTGTGCACATGGAATTTATAATGTCAGTCAGCAGCTGACTTCCAGGCTATCTGTGTGAGCTGGTCATGATGGGCACCACCTGCCCAATTGTACACACTAACCTTGAGATATCTTAGTGTTTAAAAATAAAGCACTTTAAGAATAGAATGAATTTATTCTATAGAATCAAAGTCAGAGAACGTAGCCAGATAATCTATACAAATGAAAAAAAATAAATGTTTAATCTTATCGAACAAGGACAAACATGATAAAAAATCAGCAACCTTTTCCCATGAAAATGCCAGGGACAGGCAGAAACTAATCATAGTATTCAGAACACCAATGGCAAGTATCCTATCACAAATTGCTGGGAGACCTTCAATTCAAGTCGGAAATAAGACAGGGATGGTTGATTTCATTGTTATTTAACATATTCAACATATTTAACATATGGATCTTTTAACATATGCAATCAGGCTCTGATGGTTAGCTTTAATAGTGAACTTAACACACCTGGAGAAGAGAAACTCAATGAAAAATTATCTGTATCCAGTTGGCCTGTAGACATGTCTGTGGGGGACTGCCTTAATTGTTTAATTGATGTGGAAAGATGAAGCCTACTGTGGGCAGCACCATTCCCTAGACAGGTGGTCCTTAACTGTGTAAGAGTAGGCAAGCACCACACATGCATTTCTCTCTGTTGCTATCTGTGGATGTGATGTTGAGAGACCAGACCAACTCCGTCTTGGGTTTAAGCTCGATCTTAGAGAACCTGACCAAAAGTTGAACTCAAGTTAAACACCATGACTGTATCTAGCACTGGTCTCTAGGTCACTCCCTAACAACCACCCATTAGGAAGAAAGCAGAAGTCACAGTTGTACCTAAAGATATTAACTTCTGAAAGTTTATGGTTTGACTCACAGCACCAGCCAATCATTTTAAAGAATAACAAATTCTATAATATCCAGCCCCCATCAGATGTGTGCCAAGCTGGATACTTCCTCACTTACCTCTATAAATGCTTGCTTGAAACTGGATTCAGGGATCCACCATCCCGCCCTGCTGCATTGGTGATGATGGTTATGGCCCAGGCTGGAACTTGAATAAAGACCCCTGTGTGACTGCATCAGCATCGGCTCCTTAGTGGTCTTTTGGGGTTCTCAAAATGGGGAGAACATTGTGACTAGCTGTTCGAGATTCCTGCCTTGATTTCCCCAGAACAAATGGATGGTGGCATTGAACTGTAACTAATATAAACCTCTCTCTCTCAAGTTGGTTTTTCTGGGGGCATTTAATCACGGCAACAGAAAGGAAGCTAAGGTAAAGACCAACATGCAACTGTAGACAAACAATGGGGAAGGATCTGGGCAAAGATAGGGAGCCAGCACCGTGAGTGTGCTTCTAGCTGGTGGCTGTGACTGACAGTGACATCTTCACCTCCTAGATAAGGCAGATAATCTCTAGTCTAACACTTAGACTGTTATCACCCTTGCTGGATGAACCTAAGACCCTCCTTTTACCCCAAAGGTGTCCATAGATCAGAGTAGCTGGAAGGTCATAAGAGTGTGGCTTTGGGCCAGGCAGTGGTGGCACACGCCTTTAATCCCAGCACTAGGGAGGCAGAGGCAGGCGGATTTCTGAGTTCGAGGCCAGCCTGGTCTACAGAGTGAGTTCCAGGACAGCCCGGGCTACACAGAGAAACTGTCTCGAAAAACAAAACAAGACAAAACAAAAAGAGTGTGGCTTTGGATTCTCGCTAACAGTTCAGATTTGGAAGAGCCTATTTCCAAGGACCTTTGATAAGAAGAGCCACATGAGAAGGTCTTGGAACTCTGGGGACAAGGCCTCAAAAGCAGATGTGGGGCCTCATCTTCTTTTTCTCCCTCTTGCTTCCTGCCAATGAGGTGAGCCATCTTGTTTTTATCCTGTGCCCCAATCATTGTGTGCATCCACAGGCCCATTATCCTGGGCCCCAATCATTGTGTGCATCCAAAGGCCCATTATCCTGGGCCCCAATCATTGTGTGCATCCACAGGCCCATTATCCTGGGCCCCAATCATTGTGTGCATCCACAGGCCCATTATCCAGGGCCCCAATCATTGTGTGCATCCACAGGCCCATTATCCTGGGCCCCAATCATTGTGTGCATCCACAGGCCCAAAGCAACAGGATAGTTAGGTTGCAGGCTGAAAATTACGAGCTCCTATAAGCCTTCCTTCTTTATAAAGTGATTATTCTAGGAATTTGTTATAGTAACAGAAAGCTGACTAACAAGAAAACACACTTAATACCTGGGGAGCAGCTTCTCTGGGCCTACAGCAGTTTTTTCCTGACTAGAAAATAAATTTCTGCTGTGCCGATCCTTGATGTTGTGATGTTATTTGTTTCCTGGCTATAATCTCAACTGTCAGGAGGCTGTGGAGAGTGATGAAGCCTTTGAGGGTAGCCTGGGTCACCTATCAAGACCCTATCTCAAAAGCAATTTATAATAAACAAAAAAATTAGAAGATGTTATGGTTTAAATCTTAAATATGCCCCACAAACTCTTTGTTTTGAATGTTTGTTCCCTAGCTAGTGGCTCTGTTTTGTGAGACTATAAGTCTGTTAGGAGGTGGGGTGGAAGACACTATCGGCAGGCCTTCAAGGTTATACAGAGTGCAGCCCTGGGTTCTAACTCTGTTTGCACTCTGGACTGCTGCAAAGTGAACAGCATGTTCCACACAGTCCTGCTGTCCCCCATGGGGAGCCAAGTCCTCCTGAAAATGTAGGACAAAATAAATCTCTCTGCACCGTGCTGGGTCCGTCAGGTGTTAGGGCCACAGAGACAATGATGTAACAGAAGCAATAGGTTTTCTGTGAAAACACGGAAAGCATCTACATACCACATAAACATTCCGGGTAAAGGTTGCTTCCTGAACGTCATCAGATGAAAGGAAGGAAATTTCCAGAAACATTATATATATGTATATGATGATACATGTGTATATAATTTATTTATATATTTATTCATATTAATGTATTAATATATCTATTAACATAATAGGAATATATTTATTAACACAATAAATTAACACATTTATTAATATAATATAGCAATATATTTACATATTGCTATATTATATTAATATACTTAATGTATAAAGGTGTATATATTTACTAATATATATTTATATATTTAGAAACATATTTTACAGGAAAGCAAATAAAATCTGTGAATAATGTTATTAAAAAGCTTGTGACAACTACAGAGCTGAAGTCTGAGGTGTGGGAAAGCACGGCGGTGTTAGTGATTAGCATGTACTGGTTGTCAGGCAGTCATTGTCCTGTGTAAAGCTCGTGAAGCGAACTTGTTTGGCGGGTGGAAAAGAAAGCTTCTTAAATGAACAAGCAACAGTGAATCAGGAAATAGAAACACTAATCACCAGATTGAAAATGTACATGTTACCAAGTAAAGCGCTAGAAATCAGATGAGAAGATCCAGGCTACAGTTTATAATCTGTAATTAAGGGAAATTCTATAATCAAGTCAAGGAAGCAGATGGCACAGGAATAAAGCAGGTTTTAGCCGTACAGGCATTAAGAACTTCCACACCGGGAAGAGAACCAAAGAGAAAGTGGAAAGAGTGTGAAGTGGGGCCGTGGGCTGAGTGTGTCCTGACAGCCCTGGTTTGATGTCCCCGCAGGAGATGTCACTGAGAGACGACTGGGTTTAGCTGAAGTCGTGAGGTTGTGTGACCTGGCTTGTCGTTACTGTGACAAACTGCTAGAGCAATCTCCCAGAGGAGAGGAGAAGAGGTTCTTTGGCTCACGGGTTTCAAGGTTCTGTGTCCTTGCCGATGTTGGGTCTGTGGTTTTGTCTGGAGAACATGGCCTAGAGCCATTCATCTCAAGTCCAGAAAGAAGTTGAGAGTATGGGGTCCATTCAAGGGCATTCCCCAAGTGGCTGGAAGAATTCTCAGTAGGCCCTACTTCTGGAATTTTCCACCATTTCCCAGCAGTACCAAAATGCTAAATGGAGAGTGACCCTTTAATACCTGTGCTTGTGGGAGAATTCTAGATTCAGGCCACCACAAGGATGAAGCCTTTCTAAAAGGGATATGTCTTCAGAGGAAGAAGAAGCAGATGGCTGCACACCCCAGAGGCAGCCATCAGCAATCCTGGAACACAGT
>NW_021604656.1:9134497-9135741 GCF_004785775.1 Grammomys surdaster
GAGGGAGGGAGGGAGGGAGGGAGGGGGAGAAAGGACAGAGAGAGAGGGAGAGGAGAGGGGGAGGGAGAGAGGTGTCCAGAGGGTGTGAACACATGCTGTCAACAAAGCAAAAGATGGGCTAGCGCTCAGCAGGGGGCCTGGCTGCGGAACCCCCAAGACCTGTACTTGGGATTCTCTAAACATTGCTAGTGTTTGAGAAATGTCCTAAGAATATTCAGTGAATGTACAGTCATGCCTAGTAGTCTCTTTGACAGTAACAGCGAGAAGAGCCACCAGTATACACATCCCTACCAGGCCCAATAAGAGAAAAGAAGCTTGTGAGTCAGCGTCCCTGGAGACTTTCATACTGATTTGAGTTTAATAATAAAATCTGGTGCTTCTGGTTTTGTGCATATTATTGCATTTTTATATAATAGAAGGTTGGGGTTTTTTTTTTCCAGTTTTTTTTTTAGGAATTCTTCTGTGACAGATGGAAAGAAATAATCTAGCCTGTCCCCACAGACAACCTGAGGATACTGTGCTACCTTCTCTTCTAACCTCAAAAAGGAATTGATGCTGATGGTTTTCTCTGGTTTGAGGAGTAAGTAACCTGTTGCGTCCAAGAACTTAAGGATTTGGCACCGTGTGAAGGTTAAGGAAAGTTCTAATTCTGCAGTCATTGCTGTTGATACCCAGGTTGCAAAATGGCGGTGTGGTCTTACTTTTAGAAACACTCACAGGAGAGCAGCTGTCTTAGGCCATCGGTCTCCCCGTGTCCTGCTTTGGAATTCGAGAGCTCAAGGTCCTGGAGGGGTTTCAACATTTTACAACTTCAGGAAATCCCCACAGAACCAGTAGACAACTCTAGCACTCAGGAACTGTGGCTTTCGTGTTATGTGATAATGAACCGGGGTTTGAGCTGAACAGTGAGCTCCCCTGTACCACACAGAGACTCTGCAGCCTCTCCCTATTGGTTGCTCACAGTTACCCATCTACTTTTCCAGTAGGATGACTATTTTTGTCCATGAGGAGACCTAATGGCGTTACCCCTGTTTTAATCAACAACAAGGGCTAGTTGTATAGTGGGTGTTGCAGAATGTGTCAGGCTGTTCTGGTCCTTCCTTCCTTCCTCTCTTTTCCTTCCTTCCTTCCTTCCTTCCTTCCTTCCTTCCTTCCTTCCTTCCTTCCTCCCTCCCTCCCTCCCTTCCTTCTTTCCTTCCTTCCTCTCTTTTCCTTCCTTCCCTTCCTTCCTTCCTTCCTTCCTT
>NW_021604656.1:9136141-9211227 GCF_004785775.1 Grammomys surdaster
TTTCTTTCTTTCTTTCTTTCTTTCTTTCTTTCTTTCTTTCTTTCTTTCTGTATTTTTTTCTTTCTTTGTTTTATGTATGGGAGTGCCCTGTCTTTCTGTATGCCTACATTCTAACTAGTGCAGCCAAGACAGAACATAACAATCTGGGGAAAACACATCAGAACTGCTGACATTTGTGTTGGTGAAAATCAATAATTGTCATAAAATAAATGTCTCATGATAGAGGTTCACACTCCTAATAATTGACAAAGACTGTTAATCATATTACTAAAAGGAGAAGAAAGTGTGTAGCACGTGTTCTGTGTTTGGGTGTGTGTGTAAGGGCACATGGAGTCCAGTCCAGCGGATTAGATGTCTTCTTTATCCCTCTTTGCTTCATTGTCTTGAGACAGACAGTGCCTGTCACTGTCTAGAAAGCCCATGCTTTGGCTGGGCTGGCCAGGGAGATCCTGTCTCTGGCCTCCTCTCCCAAAATACACACACAGACACAGACACAAACACAGACACACACAGACACACACGTGCACACATACACATGTGCATGCACATGCATGCACGCACACACATGCACATGCACGCAGGTGCACGCACACACATGCACACATGCATACACACATACACACACATACATGTGCATGCGCGCACACACACGAATGCATGCGCACCCGCGCACACTCACTCACACACACACACACACAGCCTTATCCAGCTTTTGTGTGGATGTTGGAGATTTGAACTTAGGCTCTCATGCTTGGGTCCTGGTGCACTTGTCCTGTCACAGGCTGTTCTTCTCAAGGCACAGCTACTGAGTCACAGGGAGGTACACTTTTATGACTGTAGAGGGAACGTTTGCTTTTATGCCATACCTACCAAACAACATGGTGTCTAACTTGGGGCTTCTGTCACTCTGATAGGTAATTTGTCCCATCATACCTGAAAATGTGCTAACTTAAGTATTCAGAAAATTAATGCAAGTTTAAGTTCAAGGAACTTTATTGAGCTAACACCAGGCACTGCAGATGGTGTCTTCGTCCTGTCCTTTGTCCCCACTATCTCAGTCTCTAGTAGTATACCAGCAGGGTTTGTTACTTTGTAATCAATGACTGAAAAAGCAAGGCTTCTAGCTAAAGTAACAACATCAGTTCACTCTGAAACACAGACTCTGAAATTCCCTTTAACCCCTTAGGAAACCTCAGCCAAACCAGCAAAAAGGAAATTCTGTTTCTTTTAAGGTCTGGATAGCTACTAAATGTTTGATATGAAAATGCTACTGTGTGACGGCTGGGAAGTTGAACTATCCTTTTGCTGATGGGCTGTATTGGAGAAATAAAGCTCTTTTTCTTTCTCTACAATGTCTGCTCCTTTTGTGTTTTCAAATTTCAGTTTGAAAGTCTGTGCTCATGGGTCAAGAACTTTGAGGCTTCTCTATGGTAGGTAAAGATTTTGCCCCATGCTGTGTGTGTGGTGTGTGTGTGTGTGATATGGTGTGTGTGTGTCTATGTGTGCATGGGTGTACATGTTTGTGTGTGTGTATGTATGCATGTATCTGTGTGTGTGTTATACATGTGTCTGTGTGAGCATGAGAGTGTCGTGTGTCTTGGGTTAGATGCAGGCTTTCACTCTCTTCAACCATCTACATCCCAGATGTCAGGTGAGTTTGCTGTTAGCAGACAGCTGAATTGTTTTATCATCCATTATCAGGGTCAAGGGTCGGATTGGGATGCTGCAAGGGAGAGAGATGTCCTGAGAGGAGAATGTTTCTTCTTGTCAGAAGACAGGAATTTTTGGCAGTTTAGTGACCAACAAAACAAATTAAGCAGATGGTAAGCCAACCCTGAAATATGAAATTTCACTCTTGATTACCCTTTGTTCAGCAAACACCAAGCACCTCTTCGTGTTGAGGCCCATCCCAGATCCTATAGATCAAGTCACAGAGGAAGCCCTGCCCTTGAGGTCATTCATCCAAAAGTCAGCATATTTTCTGTACTAACTCTCATTGTGAACCTGAGAACACGCGACCCACTGTTTCATAAGCTTTTGGAAAACCACAGGATCCCCCAGCCTTGTCTCCTGAGAATGAGAAGTGACTGAATTACTTCTTTGGACCTGGTAAGTCTGTGCAAGAAGTTTCTGAGATTCTCGGCTCCTTGCAAAGCACTTTGGGATGGGTATATGACATCAGGGTGAGGCAGTCTCTCTAAAAGCTGGCAGCCAACTTCTGCCAGGGGCTCCTCAGAATTGCTCAAGAGGAAGAAAAAAAAAACATGAGTGAGGGAGAGACAAGTGTACAGAGACATTTTAAAAGCAGCTAGCAACCAAGACAGCACCAATTATTTAACCACACTAAAGAGACCAGCAGCCAAACCACAGATTATTTAACTGCACATCCAAGTGCCTAGCACAGCCTCAGCCAGCCATGGTCCTGTAATGTAAATATCCCCAGCAGCCGGTTCCCACGAGGGCAAGAACTGCAGAGGGGGACAGAGGCTCACCTGTTCCTGTCTCTGCTCCAGCTGTGTGGAGCTGAGAAACTGGCTCCCATCCAGCCGGGATTCCCCTCTTACTGACTTTCACATTCACGTGATTGTTTCTCTAAAAAACGGACATGTTCTTCTTCTATCAAGCTGAGTCTCTCAGGGGCATGTGCCCACAGGAAACCATGTCCCACGGAGAGTTCCCTCACTGGCATCCAATTTCCATCGTTCCCTTTTATTTTCAACATCTTTCTCCTCTTTTGCCTCAGTTTTATTTTTCAACTGCATTTGGCCATTGCTTCTATAATTTTCACACACTAGCAAGTGCAAGGTTTATTTTCATAGAGTATTTATTAGGAAAACAGGCACTTTCTTCTTTGCTACCAGCAATGACACAGCCCACAAAGGTGGATATTTCTCCAAGAGCTCCTCCCACAGAGGAGAGCCCTTGGATATTGTGATGTAGATGTTTAGTGTGGAATCTCACTGTGCTCTTTCTAGCCATGGGAGTGGCTTCTGACCCAAGGCTAGCTTGCTGCTTGGCACCTGCCACCCAGTCTGATTCCTCAATTTGGGGAGCTAAATCAAGTGACAGAAACTGGACTTACAGGGTGTATAGAACCAAGGGTGACTTACAGGGGTCAGCAGGAGGGGAGATAGCCGAGGAGGGCCCTGTGGTTCAGAGTCAAGGGAACCAACCAACAGATGACCACCCACTGGAAGAAGAGGTACCATCTTCTGTTTGATTGACTTCATTTCTCACAAGACTGTCTCTACTTCAGCTGTGGAACTATGTAAGTGCTGTCGTGCCCTGAGGAGAAGCAGGAGGAGGAGGAGGAGGAGGAGGAGGAGCACCAGCAGACAACAGGGCAGATGTATCACTTAGAGCTCTCTTTTTATGCCTCCTCCTCCGATAGCATCCATGTCTTCTATGAATGCGTGTTGCCATCTGGCTTTGTCCTCTGGGCATAATGTGTGTGTGCCATAGTCAGTATGGAGCGGAAATAACACTGACCCCATAGTCATAGTGACGGAGTAAGGAAAGAAGAGAGTGATTGGGTGGTCCATGGCAGTGATGACGGGCGATTAACACTCTCCAGGGGAAAAAAGAGGTAAGGGGGCATGTGTCAGTCAGGTTATCTAAAGGAACCCAATGGATAAAAGGAATAAAAGGGGATTCATTACATTGGTTTATAGGATATGGTCTGGGTAACTCCAACAATGGCTTTCTCACATCTGAGAGGTTGAGGAACAGTGATGGTTCAGTCCTTGATATCTCCACAGCTCAAATGAGGCACTGATGTCCCCAGGAAGTCCCGGAGAGCTGCTGGTCTTCAGTCTTGTTTGGATTGGATACTGGTGGCGGTAACAGGATAGACTACCTTGCCAGCAAGAGTGAGGGTAAACTGACAGAAAGCAAAGCTTCCTTCTTCCATGTCCTATTATATGGGCTGCCACCAGGTGAGGTCAAGATTTAGGACGGGGCCTTCTTGCTTCAAATAATCTAATTATGAAAATCCTTCATAGGAGTGCCCGGTAGCTTGGATTTTAGTTTATGCCAGATGCAGTCATGATGACAACTAAGATTACCCATACATAGGGTCCCAGGACCCTCACCTGGATTTTAGCCACAGTTCCCTCCTGTCCTCAGCTGCATTCAAAGCTGTGTGGTGCTAATATATAGAGAAGTAGGTTAACTAAAGACAGAATTCCATGATGCAGTTTCTGCAAGGTTTTCATTCATGCTAGGGTGGGACTTTCCTGGGATGCAGCCTTTGGCAGGGTGTTCTGTAGCAAATTCCTCACCCAGATGTCTGGAAAAGAACCCAGTCAACGTATTGCTCAGTAAGCTTAGCTGAGTTAAGATTGTTACTTCTGTCTCTGTTTGGTGACCTAACAGAGACGAGGGGGCATTTATTCATGTTTCCCCAGGAAAAAGTAACAAAATGACAGGAAGTCAGTTTTACAAAGCTGTTTATGAATGAAATATTCTTCTTACATTATATAACAGGAAGTCTCAGAAGCACTCCAACATGCCTAATTGGATTTGAGATTTGAGGATACCAGTATGGAGCTGCTGCTTATAAGAAAAATGCCCACAGGTCACATCTGCTACCCAACCCCAGGTAAACCACAGCCCCACCCCCTGTCCATTGCCTTGTGAGTCTCTGAGCTGAGTTCTGACTTCTGGAATTCAAATCTGAGAAGGTTTAGGGGTGGGGAATTAGAAGAGCCACTGGGACAAGTCACGTTTGAGATTTTTAAGGAACAACCGTTTAAAGACGTAGACATGGAAATCAGACAAAGACATAGACTGAAGACACAAAGAAGCACCTGGAACCGAAGGGAGTGGTCAGCCATGTCCAGTGTTTTGAAAAGTTACACGAGAGAAGGAATCACATAAAGAAAGAGTCTGGTGGTCCATGATCTTGATCAACGAGATGGTGAGACAGACATGATTATAGAGAACCGAAGAGAATTCAGATGGAGAAACAGATGGCAAGACACCTTCTTGGAGAGTTTTGATAGAAATGAGATCGTTACTTTTAAGAACCTCCCCGGAGGATGCTGTCATTGATACAGGAGTTGGGGAGACCCTGAATATGGGCTAATTAAACTCACTGAAATGCAAGTTCCTTAACCTTTGAGATAGAGTTTGGGTCATGAATTATTAACTAAAGAGTTGGACTTCTGACGTTAGCATCATAGTGTTATGGTTAACTTAAAGCACAGACATGAGGTCCCATTTGCTAAATGCCCAGGAGCACAGGTGTGTCCATAGAGACACAAAGAATAAAAATTCACAAGGATCTTTTTACCATCATGAGCTACACAGTGCCAAGCTGCACTGCGTCGGTGACTGTGAGACAGGCTCTTCCTAGAGGAGATGGCCCCAGCTAAGGAAGAACACCCTTCTTACCCATGCAGCACATCTCAAACTTCAGTGTAGTTCCCTGGGTTGTTTCATGAGTGTAGATTCCTATACTTACCCTGGATCCGCAGTAAGGTTCTCTGGAAGAGGGACCTGGATTCTGTACTTGGTACAGTTATTCATATGCTGGAATCTGAGACCTTTTACTAAAGACACACCCGGTGCTTGTGGAACTCTCTGGGAAGATGGATGAGAAGATGTTAGTATTGTAAGGGTCTTAGCTGTTAGAACAACAGCAGAGATAAAGCTGCCATCAGCCATGGCAAAACATGCTAATGCTCCCCTTGAGTATGGGGCGCAGCTTCTATAGAAAGGGGGAAGAGAAATAAAGGGGTGGGTTTCTAAGGCTAAACTGATAGTGGCTAGCAATTCATTAGAAATACTGATTGAGGGAATATCACTGTAATAGACTTCTAACCACCCTCTCCCCTAGCTTTGAATAAAGACATGAAGATTTATATTTATTAATTATAGCCTTAGGCCTAGTTTACTCTTGCTCTCAACTGTCTCTTATAACTTAAATTAACCCATATGTATTAATCTATGTTCTTTCACACGGCACATTAGTTACCTCTCCTTCAGTCCTGGCCTGCTTCTTCCTTGGTGAATTTCCCCATGGCTGACTCTTTCCCAGAGTTCCTATCTCTGCCCAGAAGTCTCATCAACTCTCTTCTTCTCAGCTATAGGCTATCATCATGTTATTAAACCGATCAGGAGGAGAGAGTGTGTGTTCACAAAATACGTTATAGCTTTATGAATAACAGTGCCTGAGGCTGGTCTGCACTCAACTCTCTGCCCACACAGAAATTTGAATAATACAAAGGCAATCTTTACACAGTGCACAATAGTATCATCTCTCAAAGGAGGGAGATCATGGCTGCAGGGATTTGAGGCCCTGGCTCCTCTTCTCCTGGTATGGTATCTTTTCTCTGTCCCTCCAACAATCTGTTGGTAATGTAATAGTCATGGCCAAGATGGCAAGTCCACAACTCACTGATGCCCAAAATAACATGTTCATGCCACAGTCTTGGCTAAGATGGCTTGTCTGTTCCATAGTCATGGCCAGGATAGCATGTCTACGCCACAGTCATGGGCAGGATGCCATGTTCACATCACAGTCATGGCCAAGATGGCTTGTAAACACCCCAGTCATAGGCAGGATGGCTGTCTATACGGAAAGTCTGAGTCACAATCTCCTTTTCAGATTTCCCCCATCTCAGCTGGTGATAACTACGCCTGTGGCTTCCCAGGACAAAATCTGAAGCAAGTTTTGATTTATCCCTTTCTCCAACAGTCTTATAAGCAAGTATCTCCGTTTCCTTTTAGGGTCCAATCGATGGACTTTACATTTTGGTCACCAGTAGCATGTGGCTCCAGGTTCTTTGGGGTGACTTCCACGAGGAATGAGTGTCGCTTTCCTTACCCTTCTTCCTTGGCCACGAGCAGGCTCCTGAATGCTTTGCAACAGCAAATGGTGGCATCAATGTTTATAAAGTTGGCCAGGCTTCTGCCCTTGGGAGAACGCGTGCTTTGAATCTGGCATGTGTGGGAACTCCAACCTGTCTGCCATGTTCCCAGGCCAAGGCCAGGTAGGAAATACTCAGATGATTACAGGCCCCTGGTAGGGGTTGGGACCTTTATAGTGGCCAGTCTTTCCTAGTCAAGGCCTTGGACACTACAGAGTGTCAACAAGTGCCTCACAGTGCTCTCTCTGTCTCTGTCTCTGTCTCTGTCTCTGTCTGTCTCTGTCTCTGTGTCTCTGTCTCTGTCTTTCTCTCTCTTGCCATTTCCTCTCTGAGTTCAGGAAGACTATGTGCACAGCAAGTGGCCATACCACTGAGTGTAAACTAGTTACCTGGCAAAGGATCCTGGAACCTTGAACCTCACCTTGAAGACTGTCCTGAGATCCAAAAGGGTTCTGTATGTCAGTTTTTCTCAACCCATTGGTCTTGCAGGGGTTGCCTAAGACTATCAGAAAACACAAATAGCTACACTACTATTCATAAGAGTAGCAAGATTACAGTTACGAAGTAGCAACAAAAATAATCTCTGGGTGGAGGTCACCACAACGTGAGGAACTGTATTAAAGGGTTTCGGCATTAGGAAGGTTGAAATCCACTGCTGTAAGTGAGAGGGCTTAGAAATAAGCCAACCAAGCCTACATGGTAACTGCCGTTGTCTTTGTACAACTGTAATGAAAACTTAAGACACTTTTTCCTTCTTCTTTGGGTCAGTTCTGCACTGATTGCCTTTCCATGAGAATCTGAAATCAGATACAACCGATCACTCTATAGAGATGTGGACCAGGTGCTGGTTTTTCTACTTGAGAGCCCAGAGGCAGCGCCAGCTCATGTATGTGTCCCCTGATCACCTAGCGGCAGAATGACGCCCCCAGTAGGCACTTCATCAATGTTTGCTTTACTGGCTTGATAAATGCACTTGTGTTCACTGTCTTATATAAACTCTTTTAGGGCTTGCACATTGGTTTATCTAGCATTTTCTCCATTTTTGACTTGCAGTCTGTAATATTTGCTGAAAAGCTGGTTGGTAATCTCATAAAATTTAAGATTGGTGTTTATGGATCACATAGCCAGATTGTCAAGAACATACAGTGCAGTATAAACACATAGATCTTGCACAATCCTTTTCTCCACTTGAGCTTTTTTTAAAATTTTGAACCAGGTTCAAATCTAAACTGAACAAGGCCACACAGGGCGTTAAAGTAAAAAAGCGGTACAGTTGGAATGTACTGGAGCCCCTAGTCAGCTGAGGGAGATGAGCATTGGAGGAGGTGATTTTAAAGAACCTGTTTCTTATTTCCAATCACCTGGCAAGGCCATCTAAGAAAACACACTGAGCAAATGTGCTTTTCCAGCCACACGCATTGTCTAGATAGAAAAACAACTTCAAACAGCTCGTGGTGTTTTGGAAATTATTTTCTGGATCTGTCAACATATCTCCTCAAAGAGAAGCAGTTGCCTGGATTTTTGGACTCTTCTCATGTACATATTACTCAAAAATGGAAATAACAAGACCCTCAAATAATTACTTGGATATACGCCATGGTTTTAAAGATGGCTTCTCGGAAGCTTTGCTCCACAACATTCAGAGGGTTTGATCTCATGGGGGAGGTGCCGATGCGAATGAGGCAGAAGGGAGGAAGAAGAGAACCCAGGAGAAGGCCAAAGCAGCTCAGCAAAAGGAACAGAGGAAGGAGGGAACCGCTTGGGTCTAAGAATCACACCGTACCACGTTTGGAAAGGTCGACTTAACTGTGACGCACAGTGTCCAGATTTCCACAACAGCGAACGGAGGCTGGGCGGATCCCAGTTTCCGGTGGATGAGACGCAGCACACACTGGGTAGTCGGGGTGAAAGATAACCAGAGTTAGTCTCCTGCAGTGATAGCGAGCCTGGTGCAGAGGGGGCCAGCTCTACTAGTGACTCCTTCCTTATCCCTTGCTTGGAAAGGTTCCTGCAAAGTCCTCCGGCTTCTAGGTGAGGGCTGTCAAGAAGAGTGGCGGATTCTTGGAACACTCAGCCCTAAAAGAATGTCTCTATCCAATCCTTCCCTTCAGGGCTCGAAGAAGAGGAGGCTGAAGAAAACAAGGTCCTCTAAGTCAACACGATTAAAGCTCTCCCTCGCTCACAGAGAGTGAGGCAGCACGCACAGGGCCTCCACAGTTCTGCGATTATATTGTGGCTTCCAGTTTCGTGGTTTTATGGGATTCCTGAGTGTGCCAATGAGTGGGTCTCTACTTCTTATGCTTTCTTCTGTTGGTTTGTTTTGCTCAGTTCTCATGTGTTAGTTTTTGTTTTATTTTATTGTATTTTATTATTATCCCTTAGAAGCCTGCTTGTTTTTTAATGAGACAGAGAGGGAGTGGATCTGGATGGGAGGGGAGGTGGGGAGGAACTGGGAGGAGAAGAAGGAAGAGAAACTGTAATCAGGATATATCAGGTGGATTTTTTTTTTCAATAAAAGGGAGGTTCGGGAAGTACAATTGTGCCAGTTGTAAAAAACAGAAACAAAACAACAAACAAAAAACCAAAAACCAAAAACAAAAAATCCCAAACAACAGACAAACAAAATCCCAAAACAACAACAACAACAACAAAAACTCAAAAAAGAAAAAACCACACACTGGCAAACAGTTTTGCACAAGCACTTATTATGGGCTCTCACTTTTTATCAATGATTAATCTTTAATAAGCATCCACAGCTACAGGAGGTGTCACTGTAAGGTCACCTAAGGTCAAACACTTAGGAAGCCCAAGTGTATACGGTTTCATGTATACTGTTTCCGGAATCCTCATCCTGTTCTTCTCTCTCTTCCTCTCTCTATCTTTCTCCCTTTCTCTCTCTCTCTTTCTCAAAATCTTTTTTAAGATTTAATTATTCATTTAATATATGTATGAGTACACTTTTGCTGTCTTCAGGCACACCAGAAGAGGGCATCGGATCCCATTGCAGTCTGTTGTGAGCCACCATGTGGGTGCTGAGAATTGAACTCAGAACCTCTGGAAAAGCAGTCAGTGCTCTTAACTGCTGAGCCATCTCTCCAGCCCCTCATCCCGTTCTTTCAATTTTACAGATGAGAGACTTGTAACCTTTTAACCAGTGCCTTATAGCTGGGAAACAAAGAGCTGCGTTTTGGAGTGAGAACTGTCTGTTTCCCACATTTTGTCCCAGCACACACAACATGCAATACAGGACTAACTAATCTATGAGGCCCTTGAATGATCCTTTGGTCTTTAGCTCCTGGCTTAATGTTGGCCAATTATTTCAGCCAGCAGATAAAGTGAGTTGGAGGAGAGGGCTGGCTTTGACATCAGCGTGTTGAAACTGGTAACTCAAGCCCAGCTCTGATACCATCATGGTGAAGTCAGCTTGGCATGGCCCCCACTCTTCAATGCCACAATATCGAGGTCTAGCCACAAGCCTGGCATCATCGTGGGCTTTGCGAACTGAGTGTGCGTGTACGTGTGCTTGTGTATGTAGCAGCTGAGCAGAAGGACTGTACAAGAGGCGAGCATTCCCCAGCTAGTTCTTTAGGCCAGCCGAACTTGCCTCTCCACAAGACAAAGAAAATTGCATCGTTAGCTGTTATGGATTGAGGACGGTGATTCTAACAACGCTCAATAAGATCTCTCTTGATTAGCTAGGCAGGAGGGGAGAGAGTGGGCCCTATACCCAATCTTTCATGCGTTTCTTGCTGAACTATTTGAGCCATCTTGGTTCGTGTAGGTGTGTATCTATACACACATATCGAAGCCTGACAATAGGCCCTTTTCTGATTTTATTTAGCACACGTTAGTGTTATCAAGGCTAACACACTCCATCTGCATGCTAGGCTTTGAGATCATGTCTCTTCTTTCCTACACCGTATTCAACACCACAGGGAGGGTCGGTGCTGGCTGTGCTTCCTGGTCAATCACTCCCTTCTGCAGGGTTGGCTAAGAGGAGCCATGGGAAGGAGACAGGAAGTAAAGAAAGGAGAACCACATGCACACCACTCTGCTTGACCAGCATGTCGCTGACATGCTCCGGGTGCCTGCTCACCCTACCGGCCTTTCTCTCTCTCCCTTCAGTCTCCATATTTTCCCCACACTTGCTGGCAGCTGGGTTGCAGCCCTCTGCCTGCAGCTGCCTCTGCCTTCTGAGGGAGGAATCGTATTCTGTCTGCTTCCAGTTCTCAGAACAACTTTTGTTTCCAGGGCTAGCCCCCTCCCCTGCTCCCACAAAGATACAGGTACATCATTTTCCCTATCACAAAGGAATCTTTTACTCACCTGTTCATCTTTCGATTTTGATAAGATTTGGGGTCGAAGGTCTCAAGGGCGCATGCAAAAACAGATGCTCATAAAAAAATGTCATCCGCTATTCAAAATATTGCCTTGAAAAGTTGAGGTGATCTGAAAATATTTCTCTTCATATCAGTGAGATGCAGATGATGTCATCTGAACATCAACCTGATGGAAATACTTACACAGGATAGTCTGGATAGTGCTGGTGTGGGGCTTTCCATGTAGAAGGGATATCAGATTGCCCATTTGGCCAACGTTCTCCAAACGTACTTACATTTCCACTGGAATAAATCATCGTTTAAATGGGTCATGTTTGTAAGAGTAGGGGAACCATATTTCCTTCTACTTTCCCTATGGGAAGGCTGCGACTGAACAAACAAGCCATTAAGACACCTTTCATGGCTCTGCTAGTTGACCAGTCTGAGCGAACCATGGGCAGATGACCCATGAAAAAGGAAATGTGGAAGAAGTGGTTAGCAGGTGGACATTTGGTATTTTCCCAGTACAGCTGGTATTTCCTTTGAAGGAGCAAGCAAGCCACTGGTTAGGATTGTCACGACTGGCTGTGGTGCAGGCATCTTGTGAATATCTATGGGCTAAAGGACATGGAACAAATCCCTGTGTATACTACGAATCACAGTATTTCAAGAGGCACCATTAAATAGTGAAACCTCCTTGCCAGGAGGTAATTGACTGACTCACAGGTGAGCAGCAGCTCTTGAATAAAGCTCCTTGCCACACCTCCCTGCTGCCGCCTCCTCTTCCTGTCAGGCTCAGAGCTACAGAATGCTGACTAGCATACTGGATTCCCTAGTGTCCCTGAAGAGAGCACAACACCCCCCCTTGGCATCAGGGGTGGAAGAAAAAGAGACCACCAAGAGCAAGAGGGAGAGCAAGAATCAGAGGCTTGGTGGGCAAGGCCACCACCATTTTGGATGCTGCTACTGAGTTAAATCCTATCCTCCCACCTCCTGCTTTTCCTCACTTTCTGCTTCTCCACACTTCCTGCTTTTCCTACTTCCTGTGTTTCCCCACTTCCTGCCTTTCTTCACTTCCTGTTCCTCCACATTTCCTGCTTCTTTCCACTTCCTGTTTCACCTGCTTCTCTCACTGTCCCAGCAGAGAGACCCTTTTCTCCCGGCATTAGTCCAGTAGTGGAGGACAGCAGGATCTTCTATTTATTTTCACGTCTCTTTTTAGACCAGAGGCAAGCTTAATTTACCTATAATCTTAGCATGTACTTGTATTTTTAAAATTAAGTGTAGCATCCATCTTTACCTCGATCTCTCTTCTTGAAATCCAGACAATATAGCAGGCTACTTGGCTTCTACTCAACGCTCCTTTACCTGGCCAGCTCTCTTGTCATACCAGTCAAAAAAGGTCAAATGTACGGTCTATCTGGTTTCTTACAAAATGGTTCTATGGTTATTACATTCATTTGATCCAGAGAATAGACACAGTTGAATGTCTTAGCGGACTTGGAAATTATATTTCAGGCATTTCTCAGAAGCATCGAACCCCCCAAACTGGCGAGAGGCTGAGGTTTAAAATGGCTACAGAAGGTGGCTCTCCCTACTCCCTCTCAACTCTCCTTTTAAATGTTTATTTATTCTTATTTTATTTAGAACTCCTGTCTGCTCGAAGGGCAGCCAGCATGTTAGCCACTGATCATGTCTCTAGCCCCTGACTCTCCTCTTTAAAGAAGTTCTGACCTTAGATTAGAAAGTATCAGTCACCAGCATTTTTGAAATGTCTCGACACACTTACTCTTAGGAACTTAAAGCTGTGAACGCTGGTTTGTGGTAGAGTTTGTCGAGCACCTAGCAGAGCACTCACGTGACACACTGACTTATCCTGTCTCTTTCCTCTCTTTCTCTGGCCTCAGCTCTTCCCACATTCTCTTTTTTATGCTATGAAGATAAATTTGGAGAAAATATAAAACTGCTTTCTCCCCAAAGCCATTTTACATATTAGAGCCAGGGATTTGAGGTCCTGTCTGGAGGCATGGCCACTCACTTTAACTGGACCAGCTTCTAGAAAATTCTTCTGACTCAGTGAGTCATGCATTCTGGATTCAATTCTATTAAGCTGTTTGGATTTATTTGACCACACCTATGCTGCCACGCCCCCAGTGATCAAATACTGAATAGTGACTGGACTTTTTTTTTCTTTTTTCAGAAAAGGGAAAGCTCCTAACCAGTCTGTGGAATGTTCACAGGTTCCTGGAAACAATTCAAACAGTAAGTAAGCATCAATGTTCTTACTCTAAAAATAAAAATTTGCTTTCAAGGTTTTCTGAGCAGTTTAATATTAAAATCATTTGGCCATTTCACATTTAACTCATTAATAATTTGAGCTCTAATGTTAATATCCACTTTTGAATGAAGTCTAAATGTCTTTACTTCTAGTTACTTAAGTTTTATTGCACAATTAAAGATCGACACCAGCCCATAGTTTTTTTTTTTTTTTTGTATTTGATTTCTTCTTAGAAAAAGCATTTTTCTGACACAGTGCATATGTGTAAGCCTTAAATATACATGTTCTCAAACACACACACACACATGCACACACACGTGTACACACAAGCATGCATGCATGCACATACATGCCCCCCCCCACAAGCATTTACCTCCCTAAAAATTATAGGACTCACAGAACTGAAGACAGCATCTGCCCAAGTCACAGATTATTCTGAAGATTACTTCAGTCCTCAGAAACACAGATATTTCCAGAAGACCTTGTAATTCTGCTGACAGTTTTCAGAACCTTGCATGATGTTCAGACTAGAGTGTCAATGTCCTCTTTGACTTAAGGTAGATTTTCATGTTTTAGACATATATCCCTCTCGGCACACTTATACCACTGAATTAATAATTATAAAATATTTTCCCTTTGCATATGGCCATACACTTAACATTTGATTACATGATTGATGGCTATTAGTTCTTTATCAACAAAATAGTCCCAGTGGTCAGCTAACTTCCTTATCTCAGAGACTATGATGACCCTTGGATGTGAATTTGAACTATTCAGTAAAATGAAAATCTCTGGTTTCTTTAGCGACTCAGTTGTGTCATGTGATGTTTCTCTGGAAACTGTCTTATGAGAGGCTGTTTTGCTGAAGCAGACACATGGGAGGAGGCTTTGTTGAGAACAGACATGTGATGTTTTTCTGGATGCTGCCTGGAAAAGGAGCATGAGATGTTTTGCTGGAGCAGATGCTTGAGAGGACATGTGCTGTTTGGAAAGGGTAAATGTATAACCCAACAGACAGTGGGTGCTCTGGCATTGGTTTGCCTTGCCACTCTTTGCTGGCTTTCACTGGGCTTTGTTAATGCTGGTCTTTGCTGATGATGCCGTGGCATTGGCTCACATTTCCTTCTTCACTGAACATCACTTGTTGTGTCTTCTTAGAGAGGAACGAATCAAAGAACTTCTTGTGAGATTCAGGCAGCTTCTTGCCGCTTCAGTGGACTCTTCCCGATTGACAGAGCCTTGAGGTTTCTTCTGGATTCAGTGTGAACTGAACTGCTGATATCCTGACAACAAAGATTGGAATTGCCCCCAAAGAACTATTTCTAAACAGGTCCATATCCCCCTTTGCCCTATTAACCTTTCCTTTCCACTATCTCTGGGGTGGGTGATGGGTGAGAAGGGAGGTTAAAGCGTTTAAGAACCCTTATTAAAGTAAGTTTTGAAAACTCTAAGCCTACAGCTCAGTGACTCTGTTGCAGAACTGTGTAACTCATGATGTTCTAATCAAAGGTGCACAATTGTTCCCCGGAGATGACAGAGAGAAGAGAGGTCGGAGATTAACAAAGGCACTGACGGTCTTTTGCATACAATAGCCAAATGGGACTCTGAGAGAGACCCAGGGAACAATTCCTCTTGCTGAAAGTTTAAATGAGACTCTGGGATTTCAGGGTCACGCTTGTGAGTCCTGTTAGTAAGCATTACTGACTGTGACTGGTCCATGCCAGTGGCCATTGTACTAATCCTAGAGGTCACGGGGCTGCATGTGTGAGTCTGCCAGTATCTGATCTCTTCTTCTTACACAGAAAGCTTCCTAAATATGAGAGGACTGTGGTGCACAGAGAAGAGCAGACTGAGACGAACCTGAGGGGAAATCAGATTTTCTAAGAGAGTCACAGAGCTGTACACCATGGAAACAAGGAGTGATGGAGAGAGGGTGGGCCAGAGAGTCAAGGTTAACAGATTTAGAACATAAATCTGTTTCTTATGATATAATTTCCTTTAAGACACTTCTTACGTTAAAGAAATCTGGTCATCCTTCCATCGAGGATGTGTGGCCAGGTCCCAAGTCAATGTCTCACTCCATTTTTTTTTTTTTTCTGATCCAAGGATACAGCAAAGAAAGCAGTACATTCAGCCAGGCACAGTGCAACAGGTAGTGACCATTAGCAACATGGGCCAAGGTCCACATCCAGTGAAGAAGGAATGAGGGAATGTTGCAGCTGATACAGGACACACAGGCAGGCATCCATCTGTACTCCAATGAGGGGAGAGCCACTCAGAGAAAGAACTGAAGGTGAGGCTCAAAAAGACGACAGCCATCCCTCCATCCTGTCTGTCTGCAAGCTATAAGCTCTCTTCCACTTAACTCTGTGTTTCAAAGTTTCACCTCTATGCTTCGGCTGAGAAAATAAAAATTCCCATGGAGTTCTGGTGATACCCAGATTGTCCTTTAGGCTTCCAGTCGGCAGTTAACCAAATGTCTTTCTCTGCTAACAATTCCACATTGACTGCTTATATGAGAAGACTCACTGGGAGAATAAATGATGTCTTCTCTTGTCAGTGGTCTTTTGTGTTCACTATGCTACCTCCAGATTGACTTTCATGAGTGGAAAATAACTTGGTAGTTTTTTTTTTCCACCCCGTGTTTAAGCTTGGCAGGATGTGTATGTTTTAAAGCTAAGCTCTCTCTGTTAGATGCTCAAGAATAGTGAAGTTCCTCCTCTTCTTAAGTCAGCCAGGTAGTCTGTGTTCAGGTGGAGGAACTCATGGTTTGTTTGACCCACGTTCTCATGGGACGACTTCTGCCTTCATTACGGTAACCCTGTTCTGTGAGAGACATCTTGAGAAGACAACTTTCCCTGCACTGCCCCTAGATCAGTGACTGATGTCCATATAAAAGCCACATTTTTAAAGAACATATGAATTATGGTTATGATGTTTTGCCAACAGATCAAACACTTTAGCTCTCAGTCATCACAATGGATTCCGTAACCTTTAATGGACCCAAGTGTGCCATGATGTCAGAAAGTGCTCTGACTAGCCATCCCTCCACACTGCTTCCTTTTTACCGTAGTATTTTCTTCTAATCAGGCTGGACTAATGTGCTCAGGGCACCTTTCATTTCTGTCTTTAAAATCCTAATGAATAGTTATGGGTATATTTTTTTTTTACAATGTAGTGAGTGCTATTTCACAATGTTTTACTAGCCTCAAACCCTCAATTCAGCTTTACGAAACCCAGATGCCTGGCTGCGGGTGTTGCTGCAGCTGTTTAGTGGGAAATCACGAAGGTGCACCTTTCTGTTTGGACAGAAAGAGAACATGTCTCATCCCTACAGACTCATAGAAGCTGTCTCCGAAACAGCCTGAACCGCATGTGTTCTCGCCGTGATCCTGAATTCGGATACTTCAGGCGTCTTGTAATTTATCAAATGCTTTGGTTTAGTTTCCCTGGGAGGGAAGATTCTCTTCTGGGTTAGCAGTGGCATACTCTGAGATACTTTTTCCTTCCTGATAGTTGCAGGATAAAACTGGACTGAAAGAAATTCTCTCCTCGGTCAACACATTTTCTGCACACTTTATTGGTTTGAGCTATGAGATGAACTCACGTATTGCTGTGAGTGGTCAACATCATATTGAAGGCAGTCATATTGTATTGAGGGTTTGGTTCCAGGAACTCGCTAGGGTGACAGAATGCAAGGATGCTATAATCCATAGATGATAAAGTGAAGAAGTTACATGTAGCCTGCACACATCCCCTAAATGAGTAAGTTCTGGCCTGCTTCTATGTCCTAATCATATAAGTGGTTGTATAATGAACCACTCAGGAGATGATCACAGAGCTTGCCGCTACTTTTCAGTGCAGAAGAGGTTTTATTTCTTAAATATTTTCCGAATAACAAAGGTTGACTCCACAGGTGTGGAGCCTACAGGCACAGGTGGCAGACTGTTCAAACTAATAACAAAATAACAACCTTCCTGTCTTAGATCACATTCCTCTTTTAAATATTTCCCCATTTTAAAAAGTCGTCATATACCTCAGGATATTATATCTGTCTGCTATTATCTCATACTCAGACACAATTTTGGCAATAGACAATCAAGCCTTGTAAATTTTGTAAGTAAAGAGAAAGATTTTCTTTGCGTTTTCTGTGGTTAAAGTATCCACTGAGGTCCTTGGGCTGGAGGCCTGGTCCATAACTGGTGACCCTATTGGAAAGGGGGGGGGAAGCTTGCAGAGATGGGTCAAGTGAGAAGTTTTCTGGTCCTGTGAGGGTACCTTGGTGGGGATACTGAGGCCCAGCCCCCACCTTCTTCTTTTGAATGCCTTCTATGGGGTGAGTAGTTTTGCCATATGCTGCCTCTCCACTGGTACTGCAGATCACAGACTGAGACCCCTGTAGCATCTCGAGACTAAACCACCTTTTTCTTTCTACGAGTTTATCTTTATCATGTACCCCGTCATAATCACCCTTCTTCACTGTGAGCTGGCATCACATCATTTCCCGTGGCCATTCCTTCCAACAAAATCAATAAGAAATCGTTGGGAGTGAAGGTTTAGGGCGGTCATGTTTTCTCATAGTTCTCACGGCTAAGATCTTGACTGAAAAGCAAAGGCGAGAATGACCTCAGCGGTAGGGTAATGAAAACTGACCTCCAGCGAGGGAGAAACCATTTCAAGATGTTGGTGACAGGTCTTAAATCCATCTGGTTGAGGTCACTGGGGCCTGGGTATCCAAAACAACATCAGTGCCGAGGAGTTCTTCATCAAATTAAAGAATCAAGTCAGAGAGCTGGTGATGTGTCTCACGTGATGGAGCACTTGTCTAGCACGCTAGAAGCTCTGGGTTGGATCCCAAGCACTACGTAAGTGGTGTGAGCCTCTCATGCCAGCACTAGGGAGACAGAGGCAGGACGATGAGGAAAACTCAATGTTACCCAGGACTTCTTAGCAAGTTTGAGGCCAGCCTGGGATACATGAATCCATGTCTTCAAAAATCAAACAACAAATCTGTTTCCGTCACTCTGCCATTTGCACCCATACTTCTGCTGTTTAAACCTGGGTTTATGACCCTTGGAATAGCTTCAAATGGCAGTCATTCACCAGCCCCCACCCCATAATATTAATTAATAAAGCTGTAGGAATAATAAACTGAAAAGTGTTCATCCACTTTGGAAAGATTACCATCTGGATAGAAGTCAACAGGCAGATCAGGGGTTTTGATGTCTCCAGGCAGTGCCCTGAGGTGGTGCAGAGCCCCAGGCAGGGTGGGGGTGGGGGTGGGGTGGCAGGCTCATTTAGGGTAGAGTTAGATAGTGTTTGGGATAGCAGCAGAGTTGGCTTTTTATGCATCAGAGATAGGGTAGAGGGCTGGGCCTTGTCTCTGTAACTCAACTAAGAATGGTAGGTGCTGGGAAGAGGCTTATAGCCAGGCAGGATGGGAGCAGGGAGCTCCTGTCTGCTCATCAAGGAGCTGAGGTTAATTCCTATGGGAGTCAGGGATTCCCAGGGGTGTTTGGAACAGGGGAGTGGACTGTGTGTGCTCTACGATGTTCTGGCAACTTTATGCCTTTCTTTGATAGCTACCCCAGGTCCAGGTGGCTTATCAGAAAGGCAAGACTATATTTCTTCAGGAACTAATCAGAAAACCACTCTTTAAAGCTAAGCCCTCCGCCCCTTTGGAGCCACATCCAACAGGTTCAGAAAACCTGGCTCCGACCTCATTGCCATCCTGTAGCAATTTTCAGTATTATATGTAACAGCTCTTTCCATAATAGACACATTCTATCCAGCAGTGGCTGACCTGTGAAATGCACTCTCTTTTCTTTTACAGGTGTGGCAATTGATCAGATCTTTTGTTGTATTAACAGGGTTGGTTCCTTTATGTGAACCACTAGCTCTCCACATCTGCAAGCTTAGATTCAACAATGGATTGAAAATAGTTATTAAAAAAAACAATACTGCGGAACAGGCTGAAAAGACTACACAGTGGTTAAGCACACTGGCTACTCTTGCAAAGAACCTGGGTTCAGATACCAGCACCCACAAGGCAGCTCACACCTGTCTGTAACTCCAGTTCCAGGAGATCCAGTGCCCTCTTCTGAGTCCTATGCTCTTGAATATTGGTGGTGCACAGACATATACACACTCATACACGTATACATATGAGATAAAAATTAATAAAAATATTTTTAAAATAATGACTGGCTGCTTGGGAGATGCTTCAGAGAGTCAAGTAACTTGCTCTCTGTGCCTGAAGACATGAGTTTGAATCCCCAAAAGCCACATAAAAGCTGCACAAGTGATGGCAGCACCTGTATCCCAGTGGTCTTTATGGGAAGATGTTGTTTAGGCTGAAATAGTCCCAGAAGCTGTGGGACAATTAGCCTGTTATATACAGTGAAAAAACAACCAAGAAACCTAGTCTCAAAGTAAGGTAAAGACGAGGCCAGACACCCAAGATGGTCCTCTGACCTCCACATATGTACCACGGCAGGCACATACACAGAGGCTTAGCTGCATGCACACTAGTACATACACACACACACACACACATACATGCACACATGGGCACACACATATACAGCAAACACAGAGCATGTTTGTACTAGGCATAGTCAGAACACTTCCTGTCACCATACATTAAAATAGTTTATGGTTATTTGTGCAAGATTTGCATTATATTAAGTATTATAAACCTAGGTGCTTCAGAATACAGAGGAGGTGATACCAGCCAGGCTAGCCCAAACAGTAAGCTCCAGACAGACCAATGAAAGACTGTGTCTCAAAAGAATGAAATGGAGATCAAGAAAGATGCCTGATTTGACCTCTGGCATGCACATTTGCACACACCACACACAAACACACACACACACACACACACACACACACACACACACACACACCCTGCCTCTGGAATATAATTCACATCATTCCATTATGTGGCTTCTCTTGCCTGAATTGACTCTGAGTCCTTCAGGCCATTTTCTTGTCTCCCTACGGAGTCTGCAGGGATGACATGTTGTACTTCCTAGGAGTGAAAGACCTTGACCATATCATTGGGAAATTTTTCATATGTATAGGGAGATAAAAACAGATTCCTTTAAAAATATTTTTATTTTATGCATAAGAGTCTTTTGCCTACATTTACGTTTGTGAACCATTTTCATGCCTAGTGGCTGAAGAGGCCAGAGGTGGAGGTCAGATCCCATGGGACTAGAGCTGCCAGTGGATGTGAGCCACCATGTAGGTGCTGAGACCTCTGGAAGAGCAGCCAGTGGTCTTAACTGCTGAGACATCTTGCTAGTCCCTATAAAACAGACTCCTAATCAACTGAGATTGGTAGAAACTCTTCTGAGCAGTTCTTTCTTGACCTCTTGAAATTCGGAGCGAAACAGAGCACACGTGTTTAGATACCTGGGTTAAGAATGCTGCTTAATCTTGTGGGGGTTTGAATAAGAGTGACTGCTGCCTGAGCGTATATCTGAGTGCTTAGTCGTTAAGGAATGACACCATGTGAGAAGGATTAGAAGAATTAGGAGGCGTGGCCTTGCTAAAGGAAGTATGTCACTGGGACTGGGCTTTGAGGTTTCAAAAGCCCATGCCAGGCCCAGTCTCTCTCTCTCTGTCTCTCTCTGTCTCTCTCTGTCTCTGTCTCTGTCTCTGTCTCTCTCTCTCTCTCTCTCTCTCTTGGGGTCAGGATGTAGCTCTCAGTTATTACTCTATTGTCATGATGGCTGCCATGTTCCCACCATGTTCCCCACCAGGATGATAATGCACTAACCTTCTGAAACCATAAGGAAAACCTCACATTAATTTTTTTGTGTGTTTGTGTCTATGGGTTGCTGTGGTCATGGTATCTCGTCACAGCAATAGTACAGGACTGAGGCAAAGCTTAAGAAAAGATTACAGAAAGGAAAAACTGTCTAATTACAAGAAAACTCCAACACATATATGGAGAATGACATTTCAGTACAAAAGCTAGCTCTGTGCCCCACTGTGAGACACAGGCTGTGTGACACTGGAGTAATTAGTGGAAATTCTTTGTAAGGACGATAATTACTGAATTTTTCAGAAGGATGAAGGGAAGACACACATTTCAAGCTCCATGTTGGCTCCACCCTGCACACCCAGATGACTGCGTCCTATGGTTTGTGGGGACAACAGCTCACCCAACAGTCGCAGTTCCCATCCCAGAGCTGGCGCCAGCCAGCTTCAGTTTGTTAGGGAAGAAGTCCCACTTTCAGTGTGTGTTTAAATAGTACAGACACATAATATTAAAAAAACAGAAGCCCCGACGATGTAATGCGATGCTAAGCCTTCACAAATAGGCAGAGATCCAAATATTTTTCTCTGCTAAAAGAGTTTAAAGTAGGTTTACAGGGGTTGCCTTGGCTTGGTTGCCCAAGCCACTGCTGGGGATTAGTGAACTAAGAAGTTTGATTTGGGGATGGTTTGTGTTTCTGAGGGACAATCACGAGGAGCTGCTAGGACTGGCTGAGATCCCAAGGGAGGGCTGGATCTGTGAGCAGATTTTCCAATTGAGACAAACTGTGTATGGGTGGGTTGGAGGCTCTTGCTGTGTGTATACAGGGTGGAGCAGGGGCTATTGCTTTGGAAGCTTTGAACCTGGATTTTTGGAATCTAGTAAAGTATCACTAGATGCACCCAGACTTAGTTAGCTGTCCTTTTGTACTACAGAACTCTTTGGGAGGGGAGACTTAATCTCAAGAATGTTAGCAACAACAGTGTGTGTGTGTGTGTGTGCGTGCGTGTGTGTGTGTGAATGTTGGAAGCTTTGTCTTAATGGTGATCCTGTGGTAGGGAGAGGGAGACCATGATCCCTAAATCTTTAAGTCAGAGCAACCACATCCTTTGGGGGCTTAAGAAGCAAGCCAGCCATAGCAGATGGATTTCACAACATCTCAAGTCCTTCCTACGTGCTCCCAAACCACTAATGCCTACCTCAGTTTCCTGGTCCAGATGTCCAGGTCTGCGTGCTAACCTCTCCAGTAGACTGGATTACCTTAGAATTGGGAATACCCAATTCCAGGTGAATTGGAGCTAAACATTATCACACAGTTAACAGATTTCTCACAGTAGATCTCTGAAGACAACTTCCCCAGTCAAGTTTACTATCAAATCCTTCTGAAATGGAATTTAGATACCTTTTTAACAGAAGTGGAGAAAAAAAAGAGACTTCTCCTAAAATGTGCAGAAAGAGATGAATTGACAACCACTTGAACCCCACTTTCAGAAATGTCAGCCAACTGTGTCAGAGCACTGGACTGGTGGGGAAAGGAGTCGTGTACAAGGAGGAGCTCACAGGTGTTCCACATTGGGAGGGGGGAGCTACTGCACTTTTGTGCGTGGACCGGGAATACACAAAGATTCTAAGGGTTTTCAGGGTCCCACATGTGCTGTTCTTATTTATAATCTATGACTGCTGCAACAAATTACCACCAGCTTAGTGGAAACAAGATGCAAGTGTATTAGCTCCCAACAAGGTGTCCTATCATCTCTCTAGAGTCCGGAGGTCGGAGGACTGCAGAGCCTCCTCCCCACCATATTTGGGTTGTTGGCTGTGGTGGTTTCAATGAGAACTGCCCCCATAGGCTCACATTTTAAATACTTGGTCCCTAGTTGGTGGAACTGTTTGGGAAGGATTAGAAGTGTGGCCTTGTTGGAGGAGGGATCTCATCGGGAGTGTGTAGGCTTTGAGATTTCAAAAGACTCTTGGCTTTGCTTTTTGAGTTAGCCCCACCTTCTGGTGGGTGGAGACGCCATGAGATCACAGCTGTTGTTGCAGTCACCTGCTGCCGTGCATTTAAGCTGCCTCTAGTGAACCCTCACCCTCTGGAACTATAAATCCAATTAAACCGCTTCCTTTATCGGCTGCCTTGGTCATGGCGTTTTATGACAGCAGTAGAAAGATAACAAAGACACTGGCAAAGTTCAGCTTCACGTGGTCGTGTTTGTAAGGCTGTGGGGTCCATCTTGGTAAATTTCCAGAGCTACCCTTGACTCTCAAAGCCTCCACCATTTCTTTTCCGTGGCCCCAAAAGCTCAGAAATAGGAATAGTGTGGTAATTCTACCAGGCAAAATCTGCCATCCATCTTTGCTCTTTAGGATCCTGTGATCACAGAGAATTCAACTTCCTAACCCAGGGGAGACTTTTTATTTCAAAATCATGTAATTATCAACTTTCATCATATAATACAAATATGTGCCTAACCCTCAGAGGTGAGGCTCAGGGGAACAAAACCCTCCTAGCCTGTGTCCTTGTGATGTCCAGAGATGAGGTTAATGGACCTCTCAAAGTACAGTTTCATTAAACACTTGCCAGACACTAGGTACCCCAATGTCTTATCAATCAGAGATATTGGATTAGGTCCCTGTTGCTGCTCTTTGCTCTCCATGTCCCCTGCAACAAAGTACTAGGGTGGAAGTGGGCATGGTCCTCCTTGTCTGGACAAGGCATAAGCAGAGCACATTCTTCTTCACCTTCTTGACTGGAAAAGACACATGGGGTGCCTATGCGAGGAAGGCCTGCTTCAGCCATTCTCCCCACAGGATGTGATGATTGACACTCTATGAAAGTACCGGGATATCTCTTGACTCTGAAAGCCTCAGACTGTGAGGACAGAGACAAATCCCCAAGTCCTAGCCTGTTGCAGATATTTAAAACCAGTGTCACATGGCTCTAAACTCAGCAGTCAGATATCTTTGTTCATGGACGGCTAGCCTAACTGACTGACTGATATTTGAGGCAGGAGCTCATTTTATAGAGTAGGCTGGTCTGAACTTGCTATTTAGCTTAGTTTGGCCTTGAACTCAACAATTCTCCCACCTCAGTCACCCAAGTGACCTAAACCTGCATGGCCGACAGTACTTTTTTGTGCATATTTTGTGGGGTGCAGTTTGATAACCTATCATACATGTGCCCTGTTTAATGATCATACTAAGGTAATTAATGTTACCATCTCGTGCAAATATCATTTCTCCATGCTGTGGAATTTCATACTTTTGTGATCATTTAGAAACACTAAGAATTGCTGAGAGTCATACTATGTAATAGACAGACCCTTCTGCATCCATGTAGTTTGGCTTGACGCTGAATCGGAGGCTACCATTCAAAGCTTCTACCCAAGCATCCAAGTTGATGACTTTTCTTGGAAAAATTCATTGTCAGACTTGTGTTCCTCAGGGTATGGAATAGTGAGTGTCTTTTGGACAGGATGAGTTTCCTCTGGCTGTCACTGTATCACAACATCTTTGCATGCTCTAGTTCTGGGCCCAAGCCTACTTTGCAGTTTCTGGTACATGGCGTGTGTGTAAAGGACTTTGCAGAACTGTTGTAATGAGGGGGAAGAACCAAAGGCCATTCAGCAATCTTCAACATTTTATCAGATGTGATAGTAAAGAATGCCTTCATTAATTTCAGGAGTGGGATTCTTATCGATGAAATAGTTGGGCCAGGATCCCAGTCCTTCAAGATTCTTCTATGCAGTACTAAGATGAGCTGGCTTTGGTGCCTGTCAGGGAGTTTCCAGGCCTATTTAATGGCTGCAATTCAGCTCTGCCAGATTTCTACTTGCAGAGGAACTTATCTAAATTTCACTTCAACAGATAAGCAGGGAAGCTTCAAAAGGGTTATAAATCAGGCTGGGACTCTGCCAACACGCTTGACACTGAGCTCCCAAAAACCCAAAGCCTAGCCATTCACATTGTTTTCCTGGGGGGAGAGCCAGGTTGGAGAAATGTCTGTGCTCTTACCAGATTAATATCGTGTCAGGCTTGACATCAGCCTCCCTAAATCCCCATGTTACAAAAAAAAAAAATGCCTTTTGGGATCCTGAGACATTAATGGTTAGGGCTGAGTTTATTACAGGCAAGGCCATTTTACTCACATCGGAATGCTGATGGTTTCAGGCCACATTTTGGGAAGAACAGCCCCTGCATAGGTACACTAGGAAGGTCTCCACAGAGATGAGAGGAGAGAGGCCAGAGATGCAGAGACAAGGGAGGAGTGTGCTGGCAAAAGCAACAGTGCCCTGCGCAGCCGCTGAGCGAGCAAGGCGGGAATGCACCTTCTTCAGCCCAGCCTGGGTGTCTCAGAGCACTGCAGCGACTCATCAGTCATAGATGGGCAGGGGGAGGGCCTCGGGGGTCCTGACACAGCCCTCTGTAGGCGTGATGGATGTGGAGAAACCCTACCCTTCCCAGGGGGTCAGGTGGCACCAGCCAGACAAAGAGCATAAACAATTCCGTCTTGAAAAAGAACCCCCTCCCTTCCATCCCCTCCCTCCCTTCTCCCCTCCCTCTGGCTCTCTCCCCCTCTTCTCTTTTTTTTCTCTCTCTCTGCCAAAAAGTTACAGTATCCAGCCGTTCCTTATTAAGTTAGAAGTCTGTGGAAAAAACGAAGAAGAAGAAGGAGCCTGTGCATAGAAATATCCATTCGGTAGACCCAGCTATTTCTATGATGCAGGCATGCCCGGAGAAGTAAGTAAATGACATTCCTGTCTGCTGCTGAGTAGAAAACCAGCTGCTCTCTGGATTTCAGAGGGAGATGCTATCCTACCCTGTGATCACCCAAGGTCTTCTGAGGAGGCTGTTCTGCAGAGGCTGTGGATGAAAACAAGAGAAAGCAAAGGGGGTGGGGTGGGGGTAGACAAAAGAATGCTGTGAGTCCGGTGTCCTGGCTGCTGGAGACGGTTTCCATCTTTCTGTTGCTTCTGTGTCCTCTCACATCTTTGGGAAGTGGTTCTAATTGGATCCGAATTAATCTGAGCCTTTGGTAAAAATATATAACACCATCCCACAACCCCCACTCCAATACTGGGACCAGGAAATTCGAGGAGTATCTGTATTTGCTTACTCTCCAGATGCTGTTCCAGGGCAACCATGTTCTCAGCCATGGTGCAGAAGTCTGACCTGTGACATTGACATCCGAGGGTGTGTGATGCTCCCTGCTGTTCAGAACCATCTTCAATTTCTTCACTCATCTCCTCTCACAGGCTGGACCACAGAGGCCTGTAGCAGTCTGCTCCTCACTTTGGATCTGATAGGCAGAGATGTGCTGGCCCAGACCAGAACTTAGGGAAACTCAAGATGCCCATCTGTGTCCAACACACACTGCCAGTGTGCTGATGTCCTTCACCATCAAACCCCAGCAGGCCAAGTTGGCGACATGTCTTGAACAAATATGGAGCACAAAGGAGAGTCATCCCCCGACAGCTGACAGGCAGTACAAAGCTGAAATGACGAACCCAAGCATTCTACCTCTGAAGCTTTACTGTCCCACAAAACTTCGTTCTTGGTCGAGGTAGAAACTTGCTAGAGGGTACTTTGATATTTGCTTTTTAAAATGTATTCTCTCTATTATTCCTTGTCATAGAGAATTCCCAAACAGACGTCTGCAGTAGGAAGAGCTTTGCAGACGTAATGATCAATGTGCCTCAACCCAACCTCCACCCCCACACTCAGACAGCCCCTCTCTGGCCAACCATGAAGGTTGGAAGGTGAAGGTATTCAGGGTCTAGGTGACCGGTTCTCCAGCACATGAACACGTCATATGCTGCTCCTGGAAATTCAGATGTCTGGTTCAGTAGGAATTTGGTCAGTGGCAGGTTTGTGGGGAGGGATCAGACTTGTCTATGAGGGGCTAGGTTAAAGTGTAGCAGGAGAGTTACTCCAGCCTGCAAACATAGACCACCTCAGTGAGATGCAGGGAGAAGTCCGTGGGCACCTATGGCTTCTTTCAGAAACTCCTCACTTGGGTTCAGACTTGGCAGTTCACTGTGCTAAGTATTAATTCCAAATACCACACGGTGTGCACTTACACATAAAAAGGAGGGCACTAACAAGCCAAGGCAACGAGTGTGCTGACTCACTGTGACCCTCAGGTCTTACCTAATGTCTGTCTGGGATGCACTCTGTAGTCAACTGTGCTAAACCTTACACACTGTGAGTAACACATTGCCTCGACTTACCATGAAGAGCTGAAAAACTATCTTTTTGTCTTTTCACCTTTCCCCCCTCTTTCTTCCTTTTTTATTCCTTCTCTCCCTCCTCTTTCTTCTTTCCTTCCTTCCCCCTCTTCCTCCCTTCCTTCCTTCCCCCCTCTTTCTTTCTTCCTTCCTTCCTTCCTTCCTCCCTCCCTCCCTCTCTCCCTTCCTCCCTTTCTTCCTTCCTTCCCCCTTTTTTCCTTCCTTCCTTCCCCCTCTTTCTTCCTTTTTCTTCCTTCTCTCCCCTCTTCCTTCCTTCCTTCCTTCCTTTCTTCCTTCCCCCTTCCTTCCTTTCTTCCTTCCTTCCTTTCCTTCCTTCATTTTCCCCTAAAATGCCTTAGCCTCCTATCTTAAAGAATCTCTTCTCCCTTTCATCCTTAAATCTTCTTTTAAATTTTTTTATTTATTTTATGTATATGAGTACATTGTCGCTATCTTCAGACACACCAGAAGAGAGCATCAGATTCCATTACAGATGGTGGTGAGCCACCATGTGGTTGCTGGGAATTGAACTTAGGACCTCTGGAAGAGCAGTCGGTGCTCTCAATCACTGAGTCATCTCTCTAGCCCCCTTAAGTCTTTTATTATTGCTTAGTTTTGGGGGGGTAGTACTGAGTATGACATCTGTCTTATTTCTGAACTGCATGCAGAGCACCAAGGATACTCTTGTCCACCAAGGATACTGTTTAACTTCTCTGATCTGTAAATTAGTGATAGCACTTTCGATCTGCTCACATTTAGCCACTCAGTGCCCTGTTTGGCAGCTATTTGACTCCTTGCTTGTAGCACCTGGAGAGTTTGCAGCCATCTCCAATCGTCGAGATGACGAATGCAGAGTGGAATCCACTGTGCTAAGCGTGGTGGGAGGGATGCTTGGAAAGAGCCCAGATCTTGGGTGACGTTGCAGAATTGCTGAGTGAGACCATGGCTATTGCTTTCCATTTTCTTCTCTATGGAATGATTAACGTTTAAGCTACTAATTAGCTGTGATGGAAGGCATCGCTGCTAGATGACTCGCACAGGACCCAGAGAGCACCGGCCATTCGAAGCATCTAGAGCCTCACTTGTTCACGGCAAGGAAGAAAATAAAAGCTGTTACAAGGGCCTTTAGGTGCCACATGGAGGCTTTTGGTGTCTCCTTGCTACATCATCTTAAAGTTGTTACAATGATGCTAAAAAGGTAACAGCACAAACAGTCCATTCCACAGCATAGTCCGCTCTCTCTGGCTTCCAACCCAATTTTCTCCTTCTCCGGCTGAGCTCATCAATTTTTCTTTTCTTGTGACTGAATTGGCTGGATTTTCTATCTGTCCATGGAAAAGGACACCGAGATAGAGCCCATTCTTTATTCAGTCGTGTCTGTGGATGAGCTGTCCAGAGGGAGAAAGACTGAAAATTTAGCTATGAGCCAGTTGGTTCCCTCCAGATGCAGCCAACACGTAAGGCCATTTGCTGCATGCCGAAAGCAAGGTCAAACAAACAGTGGCTGTGACCCTGGGGCTCAGAGAGGCCAGCAGAGAGGGTGTGTGAGCAAGCATGTGCAAAAAGCAGTGTGAACAAGTATGCAAAAAAAAAAAAAAGCTCCTGCTGTCTGTCTCCCAGTGGTGTAATCTGGGGAATGACTGAGCCCAAACAACGAAGGGATGACTAACACTGGCTTCGGCCGACTACATTCCATGCCCCAGGCTCTGTCGTATGTGGTTTAGGTCTGTTGTCTCCTATACTATTAATTAATTAATTAATTAATTAATTAATTTACATCATCTAAGCTAGTTTGAGCCTTTTAGTTTCAAGGGTTCTTTCTTCCTCATCCTCCCCAGAGCTGTGCCTTCAGGTACACATTTTGGTGGTTTCTGTGACAGTTATTTTCGTGTGATCAGTCCCATTGTCACAGCTGCTATGGAGACAAACCTACTGAAACCTGAATGTGCACCATTTGCTGGCGGAGCAGCTGGAAGTCATATCTGAATCCTTCTACTTACAAAGCCTATCATCATCATCACCATCACCACCAATCAACATCATTGATAACTAAATCACTAAAGAGAGTCCAGTTTGTAAAGAGGAAGCAGTGCACTCCCCCCCCCCCCCAAAAAAGAGAAAGAAAGCAGAATGCAGTCTGAACTTCCACAGTGCGCCAGAAAACCCTCAGGTCCTCATGATAATGAGACTCGAGGTACCTGGGGAAACAATTAGAACTGTCTATCCTGCTGAAGTGGTTGACAGCCCCCAGTAAAAGATTGTCTATGAGAGCAAAGCATTAAGGTTGTGTACATCACACCAGGGGACTTGACATTCCGAGAGCCCGGGAAAGTAGGTAGTTGTCCTAGGTGTGTCAGGCTGACAACCAAGATTCGCTACTGACTGGGTTAAAAGACCTTGGTTGGAGAACTTAATGTGTGGAGAAGTCTCGGGCTGCAGTTAGAGTGTGCAGATACCAGCCATGGTGTGGAGGATGACTGATTGTGTGTAATCAACACTAAAAAGGATGCCTATGTAACCCACTCTGTCCCAAAGCTACCGGAACATCATGGGAGAGGAAGTGTAATGAGTGGAATTTCTGGCTGATGGGGAGAGGGCCATGGAATGCTGTCCTCTGGATAGGACATGGCTGTGGCTCTCCTGAACTCATAGAGGCTGCTGTGTTGACACAACTTCCACTAGACCGAGCTAGCCGAAACCCTAGCACAGATGGCTAGATGATTGCCAGGCCCATCCACTGGCGGTCGCCAGCCGCAGAGGTGGTGAGAGTCATTCTTTAAGGGCATGGCACTGGTGGCTTTCCTGTGCTTCCGTTGATGGTTTTACACCTGTGCATATTGTGAACGGCGGTAAAATTAGTGGGTTATCAATATATAAAGACAAGGACTTAGGAGGTGCAGGAGTTGTGAAGATAGAGAGGGAGGGGAAATGGAGGCTAGATATAATCATCTCTCATTGTATACACATGAAATTTCCAAAGAATGAGAAAAATGAATTTTTAAAGGAAATTAATTGAAGAACAACTGTCTGGTGAGACAAAGGGAGTCAATGATAGGGGTCAGAGGTAAGAAAGGGAAAGGTCGGGGCTACAGGTGAAAATGCTCAATATACTTGTATAAAAACTTTAAAAATAAATGTTCAAAAATGCAAGATGAGGAACCTGACTTTGGAAGGCAGTGAAGCTGCGAGTCAGATTTCAAATACTTCATTGTTCCTCCACCATGAGAGACAGCTTGGGAAAATGTTTCGTAGACACTGAGAGCATTGTCAGGGACTATGGTCCCAGAGGTTTCCATGGGGTGAAAATGGCCACTGGAGATCAAAGCAGACTGTCCTCAGAGCGGCGTCCACAGGACCATCCTCTGAAAAGTGACCCACTGTTGGGCTGGGCTCCCTTTAGGATGCTGAATTGGAGCCAGCTGGTGTCTGGAACGTAACTCCTAGGTCACTTTCTGGTCTCCGTTTGAAGGCCAACTGCTTGTGATTAAGGGTGACAGATACAAAGCTTGTGTTAAGTCCAGGACGGAACTTGCTGAATGAATAGCAATTGAGTTGAAAATTGGATGAATGGATTGAGTTTCCCCCCTCTCTCTCTCTCTCTCTCTCTCTCTCTCTCTCTCTCTCTCTCTCATAGGCAAGACTGAATTCTCTGGGCCTGATCAAATCAATAATCATGTTTCTAAGTATATTCTTGAGGGACATCATTTTAGGATTAATTGGGATAGAGGATAGAGCTTTTATCAGACATATATGTGATAGAATTAGAACACATGCATACACACACACACACACACACACACACACGCACACACACCACTGCATTTCCTTTGAATGGCCAAGCAATTGAGTCCTTTTTTTTCTCTGAAGCTTTTGGTGGAGCTTGACTGAACAATAGTATTATCTGGAAGGAGCAACATCTAAAGGAAACAAACCAAAAAACAAAACCTGATGCCTCTGGTTCTGCTCAACTTATCCTAACTTAAGTTAGGTGGGGCACGGCCTGGGCACTGGAGCTTGCTAAAGCCCAAGGTGCAAAGTCTGAGAACCCACTGTAAGCCACCATGAAGCCCCTTACTGTGGGGAGGCGCCGGCTGCAAGTGTGTTCACACCAATGCTTTGCTGAGCATAAACACACCAGAGCAAACTCTTACACCCAAGACCCCAGGGCAGCCTGTGGACAATCTTTAGAAAAATTCAAATTTGTAAACTGATAATACATATAATTCCATTGGCTCCATATGGTTCCTGTTATCTCGAGGGGAACTATACACATTTGCCTTGCCCCGGGCAGAAAGATAAATAACAGATGTGGGTAATTTTTATCATACTTGTGCTGAACAATAATAGAAAAACAAGAAATGAAGAGGGCAGGGAGCAGAGCAACATTCATGGAAATAAAGCTCAAATTATTCTAGGTTATATCTCAGATTTTCAACAGAGGTCACAGTTCCTGAGTGGAAGTATCTCTAGAGAGAAAGCAGCAATATTAAACGTTTGAGAGTAATGCAATCAACTTAATCCATTGATAAAAGCAATAACTAAAACCAACAGGCAACGTTTTTCTAAGCAATGTGTGTTAAATTAATTACCTGGCTACAAGCCTGAGATTAACTCTATAGCCATGTCCTATACCTACTGTCAGATGGGGAGACATAAAGAGAGTGAGCAGTTTGTGCAAGGGGATACCACAGTACAGTAAAGCCTCAGACTGACCTAAAGCAGTCCAACTTAAGATGCCACAGATCCCAGAGCACCAGGTAGTGATCAGGTGATCATGCTCTGCACAGAGGGACCACAGGAATATCCAAGCAGAGTGTGGGTCCCAAAGAATTACTGGGAGAATGGCTGTTGATACTAGGGTCAGGAAGAAGAAAGAACCTAAGAGCCTTTCCAGCTGCTGGGTCCCAAGGCTGGATAGTGATGAATTTGATTCCCATTTTCTCTGCTTTACAATGGTGGCGTTGTGTAGGTACTCTCAGGGAATTTAATATATACACTAAGTATTGACTTATTTTAAATAGTCTAGTGATGTGTTTTAGGGGTTTTGCTTTGAAATAAAGAGTATACATATATCCACATGTGCACGCACACGTGGACATTATTGTTCATGCTGTAAGCGATTAGTTATTGAACACTCATAAATACATGGCTAATTTGTTGTATAAAGTGTCAGGAGATTCATAGGTCAAAGGCCAGTTCCAGCCTTCTGCTTGATTTTGTAACTAACATTTGATTTCTATGCAGCCATGGCTAGTTTTTGCATGCTGCCTGTGTCTTCTCGCGAGTGTGGTAGAGTCAAATACAACAGAAGGCCCCGACACAAACTTCCTCTCCTATGGGAAGCATGGGTAAGCTCACCTCAGATGCACTCTTCTGTCCACTCTTCTTTCCTTTAGGGGCAGTGCCTTGGGTTCAGGACCCACCTTGCCTATTCGTGGACCCGCCAACAGTGTAAGACACGGAAGCTACTAATAGACTTTGAAGCTGAGGCCTTTTGCTGGGTCAGTCTCCCAGCTACCATTTAAACTTAGCCCAACTATCTCGGCTATGTCCCACCACGTGGCTAGCTATATACCTCTCTACTTGGCTGTGGTCCCGGAAGTTCCGCCCTATTACTTCCTGCTCCAGCTATTGGCAGTTAGGTCTTTATCACAACCAATCAGTAGCGAGACAATCTCCTCTATGTTTCTAGATTGCTTTTATGCAGGTGAGGAAGGATGAATATTTACAAAATGGCATATCTGGGGATGGGGCACAGAAATGACAATCCCCAAAAACCTGCCAGCACCTAGTTCTCTGCCAGGACAGAATTAACAGCTGAAAATACGGAAACACATCCTCACACAATGTGAAGAAGGGTTCCCCAACACTTGCCTTAAAAAAAAAATTCTTAGCTTCACTCTTAAGCTGTAAAAATATGTCAATAAACCAAGATGACATATCCTGCGTTGATGTCTTCCTTCCTGTTTAATGTGACGTTTACCATCTGTCTCCACTGGTCACTGTCGGGGTGCACTAACTTCTTCTTGTCTTCTAGTGACCTATCTGTTTTGCAGTTGTTAATGCACGTGTATAATAGTTATAGATTTGTTGCTACTTTGAATAAAGCAGCAACTACAAAATTCTCAGTACAATTTCTGTTGAACGTGCATAAGAAAGGCAATCTGGAGGAAGAAAGACAGCTCAGTAAGTAAAGCTTACCTTGCAAACCCGGCAACCTGAGTTCATTCCCCAGAACCCACACGGAAACGGAAGGAGAGAACTTGCCACCTGTACTTCTTCCCTCTGTGACACACTCAGTAATTACTAATTTAAAAAATTAAAAACAAGGAACTTCTCTGGCACATATATTTAGTGCAGTTGCAGACGATGGTGAGCCATCATGTGGATGGTGAGCCACCATGTGGGTGCTGAGACTTGAACCCAAGTCCCCTGAAAGATCAGTCTGTGCTCCTAACCACTGCGCCACCTCTCCAGCACCCACTTTAGGCTACTGTCAACATGGTTGAAGCAAGCTCAAGTCCCACCTATATTACAGGGGAGTCTCTCACCAACACTTGCTACTTTCTAGTCTTTGAAATGCTTGCTTATGTGCTTATGTGAGGTGTGAGAAATGGAGTCTCACTGGCTGAGAGTCCACTGCCCTGCACAGTGAGACTAGAAAGTTTCCGGTGAATCATTCATGTGCTCCGTTCTTGGGGAGATGTCTTCCTACTTACTTTCTACTTTTCTGGTTTTGTCTGTTCCTGAATCCCATAAACGAACCGTACACTGTGCTCATTAGATTCTTTAAGGTTCCATGTCTTCAAACTGGAATAACATCTTTATTGTGAGAATTAGTTTTTCTTTAAATACTCGGCAGGAGTCACAGAAAAGTCACTCCTAGATACCTTTGAGCGAATGTTTTATTTAAATACTGAATCTATTCTTCCAAACAGTTATTCAATAAGGACATTTTGTTTTATCTAGAAATTTCATTAACGTCTTATAGTCTGGCTGGATATTATTTTACTATTTACCTCTCGTAAGATAGGACATTAGGTTCTCCCTTTCTTCCGTTTCCCTTCCAGAGAGCATTCTGTTGCTCTCAGTTTGGCTTCATCTTGTCAGTGACAACACCTGACGTGTCTTCCATCCTTTGACTTCTGCCCACAGTGGAATCCATGGTGATTATCCTCTATCTTAAAGTGTGTTTCCGGCTGTCACTGAGTGACCTGTGTCGTGTAGGCTATGTTGACAATGTTCTGTCGCCATGCATTTCTGTGAATTATTGTTGGTATTTCTAATTGTGACGCTGGATTTGTGTCACCAGCTCGCAGATTCAGTAGTGTTTATGTGGAAAATCATCTCTCCCACACACCCCAATGTCTCTGTTTAGTTGATATATCTTTCCATTTCCCACACGTCAGATTATATCACAGGCAAGACTGTGTTTTACATCCTCATGGACCTGCGCCTTCTAGTCTAGCTTGTTTTTAGGATCTTGCTCTGTTTCTGTGGCCCTCGAGGTGAAAGTCAGGGTCTCTTTCCCACTGAACTACACCCTCCACTCTTCAAGGCTTTACCTTCTCATTTTATGGTACCTCAATGGTTTACACTCAGTTTGGTCATTCCTGTGGATTAAGTTTAAAATTACTACCTTAGTACTTGGTTCCCGTTTGGCTTATTGCTTATCTGTTAAAAACCAAAACCAAAACAAACCAAAAATCCCTCTAATAACCCATTTTGTACTGAGTGGATTTTCGTTCCACAGTTTTTTTTTTGTTGTTGTTACTGTATTACCTTGAGATGTGTACTTTGTCAAGGGGGTGGTTGGTTACAGGTTATAGCTTATGTTTAACTCACCACCGTGTACTTTCTACTTACATATAACGTAAGGACCTGACCCTGCTACACTTTGGTCCTTCTGTGCTTATTTTATTGTACCTTCTCATGTACGCACACAAGGCATCCTGTGGACACGCACCCTGCCCCCTCTGATCTCTCCACATCCTGTCTCCCCCTGTCCCACACTTCCCAGTTCCCTTTCTCACATTCATGTTCCATTGTCTGCTGTGTGATCACAGGTTTGGAGCTGTCTTCTGGAGCCTGCTGCCTCACCAGTGGGCACACAACTGAAGACTATTACTGTCCCTCTCCCAGAAGCCACCAGGAGCTATAGTTCAGTAGAAAGAGGTAGTGATGTATAAGTTTCTCCCAGATCTATGGTTGACTGCTGACAGGTTCAGTCTTGTGCAAGCAACCTTAGCTGCTGTGAAATCATGTTTGCAATGGCTACACTGTGCACAGAAGTCAGCACATCGCAGCCCTCCTCCCTATAGTGTGGCTGTTAGATTCTTTCTGCCCCTCTTCTGTGTCGTCCTCTGAGCCTTACAGAGCATGGTATAGATGTCTTCCTTAAGGCACTGCAAGGTCACTTCTTCTCATCACCTTGAGCATGCATGGATTCTGCAGTCCTCACCATTCTCTGCAAAGAGAAGCTTCCTGAGTAAGGTGAAGAGTAGCATTTGTCACTGGATATAAACCTAAATATTTAGAAGGTAGTTTGGCGCCAATTCACTTTGTTATTGCATGCTATAAACCTCACATAATTTAAAAATAAGTTTTGTTTAAACAATGCGATTTAAGAATAAATTGTAGGAAAAATGTATTTATCATGTGGTTATATGCCTACTAACTCTCTCTCACCCTTGTGCAGATTCATAATTTCATCTGGTGTTATTTTTTCTTGTGCCTGAAGATACCAGTGATAATAAACAAATATGCATCTGAGATGACAATGTTCACTCCAAGAACCATAGACTCTCTAATAAAACCCCAACAGCAAGCGCAGGAAGTCCTCTTTTGAGTTCCTGGTCATCTCTGTCCAAGAGGGTCTCAAAACTTTAAAGGCTATTGCTTTTTGTTGACTCCCCTGAAAAGATCCTCAACTACTGAATTCAAACACATTGACATGGGTACAAGGCCAGAAGAATACTTCAAAAACTAACTGGTAAAACTGTCCATGGACCTAGAAGAAGATATGAGAAGCAGATGAGTTCTGACCAGGACCCGGAGAGAAGAATGAGCAGCATAGACAGAAAGATTAGTGACATATATCAGACTTTGAACAACACGCATGAGCCACAGGTCGTCAGCGTGGGAGAATGCTTTAGAAAGGAAACTGGGATTTGGAGAAAAGACAAATACACAGAACTGCTGGAGATGTTAGAAAACAAACAACCTGCAATGATGAAAAAAGAGGGAGAAAACAGCAGCTCTGGGCTCTCCTAAGACAGGTCATCAGGCTGGAGAACTGAGTTGACAGAAAGCACATTCACTCAGCAATAAGGACAAAACACACGTGGCCATGGTGTCCGAGGACTCTGAGGTGAGACCAAGAGATCAAATTTAAGAACCTATGAAACAATTGGAGCTGAGATAAACACTGAAATCACAGAGACTCTCGTCAAAGAAATTATGGCAGAAAATTCCCCCAGTGTAAAGGGGGGAAGCAGTCATGCAAACACAAGAGGCATAGAGATGCCAAAAATAAAAATTACAGAAAAAAATTCCCCGTGACATTTGTCAAGGTATCAAAAACAGAGAGGAAATAAAAATAGTAAAACTCACTAGAGAAAAACATGTCCGCTCCCTCATCAATGACAGAAATATCAGAATAACAGTCCTAAATTCACAAGGAAGCATTCAAGGTCACCAAAATGAAGACAAGCCTTAGCAGAAGGACCAGTGCGGGAGTTGCTGCAATACTTGATCTCTAACTACAGTACAGAGCCATAGTAACACAACCAGCATGGTAGTGGCAGAAACAGTCCAACACAGTCAGGTAAAGCAACAAAGTAAAGAGAAGACACAGAATTTACCTCATAGCGATAGTCGCCTACTTTTAAACAATGTTGCTAAAACATATGTTTGAGAGAAGACTGCCTCTTCAATCTCAGAGTTAACTACATCACAGATGTGCTAGGGATACTGGCTTTCACATGTAAAAGAACGAGGTTTGATCCACTCCTGAACAAAAATCAATTCAAAACTAATTAAACACCTTAATATAGAACCTGAAAACTTACAACTCTTAGGGGAGAGAGTTCAGATAGGCCCAGGCTGGCCCAGGCCCAGGCTGGCTCCAGGTGCACAGGAAATAGAACCAGGATGAACAGTGTTGACAGAGAAAGGATCACCAGAGAAGGAGCAGTCCACAAAGATGGCTTTCACCATCAGACAGGGGATCAATATTCAGGATACGTAAAGAACTATAGAAATCATACATCAGAAGAACAATCAGTAAAAGGGCTAAGAAACTGAGTTACAGCTCTTAAAAGCAGAGATACTTTTGAGTGTTATATATATAAATTTCTCTTTCTAGAGATACCCATCAATCACCTCATCTCCCTCTCCATTCCTCTGCCCCCTGATCTCACCTCCATATACTTAACAGCAAGGGACATGCTCCAAGACCCCCATGGATGTCTGGAACCCTCGGTGGTACCAAACTCCTTAAATTGTTATCTCCCAGTGCAAATATATACATAATCAAGTTTAGTTTACCTTGTACATTAGTCACCATAAAAGATTAACAGGAATATCTACTAATGAAATAGAGTAGGCTTTCTAAGACTATGTTATAACAACAGTTGTATGGGCAGAGCCCACTGGCTCTACTCACCATTCCTGTGCTACCTGCTGGTAACTAAGTCCTCATAATCAGGTATATGTGTGAACACACGAGTCAGAATACATGAATGTTTAATATGTATAAATCCAAATTCTCATCTAGGAGGGAACACAGCAGGCCTGTGTCTGTGTACATGCATATTCTTTACAGAATGGCTTCTTCCAAAGGCCTGCTTTCCTGCCTCCGGGCACAAGGTAAGTCCCCTCTCCGAGCTTACTACTTGCAGTTCTATCATAGCTCTGTTGCAGTGCTTTCTCAATAGCAGTCTTTTGTCCACACAAATCTATCTCTCTGGTGGTAACTAATGTCTCTGGGATTTTTGTCTGCAGTCTCTAAGGCTACTGGAACCCAGCAGCTGTTCAGTAGATGAAGATGGGTTTGGATCTTTCTGGTGTCTGTCAGTTCTTGAATTTCCTTTTCAAGGGGGTGTTTTGTGACCACATCTCCATTGATGGAGCACTAGGATCTGTGTAGAAACCCACACACTCACTCCTTATCTTTATGCACTACAAATTTCAATTCATTTCCAGGCAAGTTGGTGGAACACACAACTTCCCCCTAGGGCAGGAATCTGGGAGGGGGTTACAGCATCACTCAGTTAACTCAGAGGTAAAGTCAGTCTGGTGCCCACGTGTGCTGAGAATGCTGGCGGCCAGCCAGAGTGCAGGCCTCCATTAAGTACATTAGGCCAAAGAAAGCACATATGAGAACCAGGTACCTCACCCGAATGCCAGTGCTGTTTCTTAAAACACACTGTCCCCAACGCTAAGGAGAAGCTGAGCTGAGCAGATCCTTCAGCCTGCTCCAGTGCCCTCTGCTCAAATCTCAGATTTCCCCTGGCACCAGGCAGTAGGCCTGGGGGTGCTCTCTCTCTCTCTCTCTCTCTCTCTCTCTCTCTCTCTCTCTCTCTGTGTGTGTGTGTGTGTGTTGTGTGCATGTACATGTCTGCATAGAGAGGTACAGTCCTGTGTGCACCTGGAAAATTCCTCCCATTTAAGGCAGCAGTTGCTCTGTCTTGTTAGGCCCACGGCATACAATGGTTTCTTTCTAAATAAACAGACACAGAGAGCACCCAATAAGTCACTTGGAAGACACACAGGTCACATCCAATCAGTGGCCCCCAAGTGCAGACAAGCAGCCTTCTATGCTCTCTGGCTCTGCAAGAGATATCATCTATCCCCTTGCTCAGGCCCCGTAATTGCATCTCATTCCTGAATCCTGCTGAATAATGACCTCTCCTCCACTGGCTTGCAGAACTCTGCAGAGGAAACAGATCTGAGCTCACTGGCCCTGAAATTCTAACCAGATGATGGAAAAATGTTTTGTCAATGTAAGAGTTCTTTGAATTTTTTTAAAGAGCCCCCCACATAATCTAATAAATAGTGTTTTCAAGGCCCAGTCCCTCAGTGGGGCCAACAAGACTGGTTACGAATTGGGAGAGCAATCGTTTTGCCAACTCCTCCTCAGACTCCCTGCTTCTTTTCCTCAGGAGGGAATACAAAACTTTCCCCTCTTAAAGTAGTAAATGACACAGTTGAAGGCAAAGAAATGTCTTGCAAATATTACACACACACACACACACACACACACACACACACACACACACACACAGAGAGAGAGAGGGAGAGAGAGAGACAGAGAAAGAGAGAGAGGATTTTAGGAGTCTGTGATGCCAACTACTGGGATACAGAGGGTGGTGGGCTGCTGTGAGTTCGCAGTGGATGTGAGACAGGGGCTTCCCCTCACAGCCACAGCAGAGATTGGTCTCACGTATGAAGGCTATGACCCTGAGGGAAGGACCAGGTTTGGGCACAGCACAGTTTTCTCACTAGACTTTCTGGCTGTGATGTCAGATGTTCATACATCATGCCGTAAACTGGTTTGCTGGGGGCAAAACTCAAAGCTGTAGAGAGAATCACTTGTGTGATAGAAGGTGTATGGAAGCATCACCTGTTAATAAAATGCTGTTGGCCTATTGACTGAGACAGGAAATAGGGAGGTAGAAGTTCCGGTACAGAGAGAGGATTTCTGAGAAAGTCAGGTAGGAAGAGATTCAACCTGAACTCTGAGGAAGATGGTCACATGAACGTGAGGAGGGGTATCTAGTCATGTGGAGGACTTAGGATAGAATAAATGGGATAACTGAGTTATGATCTAGCGGGAACAAGCCAAAGCTTTTGGCCTAGGCGTTTATTCATGAAATATTAAGTCTCAGAGTTATTATTTCGGAAACTTGGGCATGGGTGGAAAAGCCCGAGGCTACACAGCGCTTCTTAGTTATTTTTGATTCATTAATAAAAGGCCTTTCTGAAAGTGCACCTATGGCAAAAAAACAGTAGATCACTCACATAATAAAGTTAGTTCTCCCTTGAGAATGACTGAGGCTTGCGATACAGCTTAGCAGTTAAGAGCACTGGCTGCTCTTGCCAAAGCCCATGGGTTCATTCCCAGCACCAACATGTAGGTTCACAACAATCCTTAACTCTAGCTCTGGGGAAATCTGGTGCCCTCTTATGGCATCTGCAGGTACTACACACAGGTGATACACATACATGCACACAGAACACCCTATATCTAAAATGAAATTTAAAAGCAGTTAAAAAAGAATAGTTAATATTAGTGTAGAATACAACCTTTTTTTCTTTGTTTATCATATTTATAAACACTCCATATTCTATTCCCATTCTCTCTGAGCACAAATTTCAGGTTTGGCATGTGTTATTACTTATAACCCAAAAGGGATACATCTCTTTTGATGTCACTTCTAAGGACTAGAGTAGGTCAAGGCCTTTCCAGGCTCTGGGTTATCAATAGCTAATTCTTCAGACAGCCTTTATTCCCACATCGACTACAAGACAGGAAGCCGATGGTCCTGGGAAGCCATGTTTGTATAATGCTTGCTTTGCATAGAGATGGAACACAGGCACCCGTTACAGATGAAGTTGTTCTATGTGGTAAACTAAAAAATGGATAAGTCCTCACTTACAGTTACTCTCAGTATCTGCAGAGGATTCACCCCAGGATGTCTCACAAACATCAAAGAGTGACGTCTGTCCTCCAGGAAGGCACAAAGCACCCTTTCCACACTCTCTCCCTTCAGTGCCTCCCTACATTATTTATAAAGCTGAGACTAACTAAGTAAATAGTTGTTGTGCTACATTGTTTCCAGATCAAAGACAAGAAACAAAGTCTGAACATATTTGAGACAGATGCAGTTCCTTTGCAAATATTTGTATCTGTGGTTGGTTGACTCCACTGATGTGGGGATCCGCTGATAGGGCTGACTGCAATCCAATCTTCACTTTGGCCAAAGCCTGCCAGATGTTTCTACCACTTGATCCTCGTGGCATGAAGTGACTATAGGAGAAACTGAATGAGACCACAATCAACCGGCACAGTGAAAATGGCACTGCAGAAGGTCAAGGTCATAGTAAAATAAGCCTTAGAAGACTCTAGACAAATGACAAACTTGAGTGGAATGGCTCACTGTCCTAAAGGTTCATGTAGTCTCTGGGTGGAAAACTCACCTATCCTGGATCAGGAGCTGAAAGCCAGGTAGCAGCAACAGAAGAAAACCATGAGGTTAGCAGGGTACGTGGTCCAGGTGCTCACCATGGACGTGTCTCAGAAAAGTTTCTAAAGTTTGATGGAGTTCATGCTTTTCGTGGAGTTGTGCTTCTTTTTATTTCTCTGGGGGCTGGTGAAACCCAGTACAGGTGGCCGTTCTCAGTGGACTCTGATCGGGAAGGAGGGAAATGGGAGGGATTCAGCTAGGGAGGAGGGCTAAGTTTTAGAATATCCTTGCCTACGCTCATTATCACTGGGATCAAAGGACAAAGAAGACAGAGAAAGAAGAGTTGTAACAGGTTAGGGTTGAAATCATAAATGGGGAATCCCCACACCTGTTCATCCTATGACACTGTCTTCAAGTAGACTTGAGTTACAGGCAGAGGTGTACACAGCAAGATGTCTGCCCTTTAGCTTCTGTGAATAAAGTATCCTCAGGGGAAAGAAGTTATTGGCAAAAATCCTTACAACTTTCCTTGATAGAAAAGAAATTGTATTCATTTTTCTGGGAGGAAAATGTTGATTTGAAGAGGTGCTACCAAAAGGAACCTTGTAAGACGTAGATCCAGATTGAAACCCAAAGTGTTCTTGGTAATGCAGAGCGGCTGTCAGTGTGCTATAGGGAACCCATCTCTTCCTGGGACTCAGCTATGACGCTCCCTCTCAGGTCACCTGGTGCTTCATTATATATTCATGTCAGTTTTCATTCTCCAGACCGGGTCTTTCCACAATCCTTCACTCCGGTAATTTCGTCCCTAAAGTCTTTGGTCCACCTCTTCCATTCTCCCTTCACAGGCTTCCCAAAACACTAATATGTCTCGAACAAGAAAACCATTTGTCTCTATCCTTTTCCTTCTGTAGATCCCTTAGGTCTGGAATCCTCGATTCTGCAGAGTTTTATTTGTTTGCTTATGTATTTTATATATATAAACATCGTATAACACACACACACACACACACACACACACACACACACACATATTTCTTGTTTGCTTACTCACGACCATTGATTGCTGATTGAGTGGACACCCCAGTGTGTCTTATGCAACAATTCTCTTCTACATTTGCAAAGGATGCTTACTTTCAGTTCCACCCTCTTTAAAAGAAAAACTTAAAACAGTGAAGGCTTGAGACCAGAAGAGTATCCCATTTGACTGGTTCTGGCCTCCTTTTCTACTTCCAGGGCCTCTCTTTGATACTTCCTTTAGGGCAGACTTCCTGGATTTCTCAAGAGAAAAAGCAATATCCCCCAAAGGAAATGTTTCTGGTATGACAAACTTTTGTTAGTTTCAAGTCAAGGGAACTGGCTTGTTGGTGCTGTCAAGATGCCCAGAGGCCCCTGGGATGGCCAGGAAAACACCTGATAGTAATCTCAAGGGTCACCTAGAGTGGATATACAAATATACACATTAAAAACAAAAGAGAAGAAATAATGTCATAATGTTAATAAGCAGTAAGAACACTGTTGGTATCATTGTTTTTTTTTTTAAATCCCCAAACACATTCTTTACAATGATCCTATGCATTCATTTTAAATGGAAAAGCAATGTGGACAATATATACAAACCCTCCTAAGTGCTGATAAAATGTTTTCACGTAGGTGTGCCCTCTAATCTAGAAACCATAAGCAGATTAAGATCACTAGAATCCAAATTCAAGACAACCATCACTGATTTCCATCCTCAAGCATTCACAGAGCGGACAGGATGAGGTGGTGTTTGTGGATGTAGGAAGGAGGCCTGTGTTCTGTGTCAGATGGTTTTCTCTTTTCAACCAAGGTTTCATTTCTAGAACACCCATCTCCATATTTCTTCTGCCTTTTTTTATGCCCTTCATAATTGTGACATCCTCTCACGATGGGGATCCCTCTGCCACGTGCTGGTGGCCACAGTTCTGAGATTAACCACTTTCAAACCAACCTGAATGTTCCCAGCAGGTCCTGATGACCTCGACTGTAGGAACGAATCCACATTTCAGACTCTGAGACTTCAAACAGCTGGGGCAGAGATGAGTGGAGGTTCATCTTCCGGCATCAGGATCCACTGTTGGACTGTGCTGACTTCCCTTTGTGAGTTATTTCCATGAGCTCAGGTGACCACAACAGTGATTAAATGCCGTTATGGATTCCAATGTACAACTTTAAAACAGGATTCAAAAAAACAAAAAACAAAAACCAAAAAAACCCTGCCTTTAGTGGGTCAATCCATTTGCTTGGATAAACAAATACCAGAGTTCAGGAAGGGGGTCAGGAGTTATTTCTGAAAAGCCGGGTTTTAAATTGGGTTCATTTGCCTTAGAACTGCATGAAGTCAACTGAGAGAACAAAATTGTCCCTAAGTCAAGCCCCACCTTAGAGATGTTTATTTATTTACAAAAACCATAAGATCCCCATTTAATGCTCCATTAGTCCTAATCTGTGCTTTTTTTCTAGACTGTCAACAAATTCGGTTCTCATTATAATGAAGCCCCTTCCCCTTCTTCATCTGCCTCCCACTTCTTCTCTCACAATTCAAGGGGGAGTAATTTACCAAGAGGTTTAACTGCCTGTAAGTTCTGGAGAGTGGATGTCGTTGAGCTTTTCAGAGACTTACTGCACCCCATTCAGCCCCTGGGGGGCCCTAACACAGAGACAGCACAATGCTCTCCTGGGTCCCTCTTTTTCTTCTTAAGTCTCCCATGCTATTGGGGAACTCCACTCTCATGACCTCATCACAGCTTGATTGGAGCCTCCACCTACAAACACCACGGACATAGGAACTTTGACATAGTTCCAGTATATGAATTTTGGGGGAGGGCGGCACCGTTCAATCACAGTAGGGGATCTGGGCCAGTGTCCTTGAGAAGGTAAGTTTAACAGGAAAGTAAGGTGGCCAAGAAAGGTGCCCTGGGGTGGAGGAGTCATGAATTTGAAGGTGTGGGGGTTGATGGGATGCTGTGGGGGACCATGAGGTCAGAGAGATCATAAGGTTGGGCGGAGTTCCCTGGACCATTGGTGGGCTCTTGATCTTTACTGTGATGGATAGAAAGCAAGTGTGGAACTTGAGACGACCACCTATTGTAACCCAGCTGGTCTGTTGAGACAGGTTTCAGGCAGGTAGAGGCTGAATGTAAGGGTTCTGATTTAGATGCTTGAAGAAAAGTGAAGGGATGTGGTGAGACCCTCAGTACGCAGTGAAGGTTGGGCTGAGGGATTGGGCGTGATAAAGGCAACATAGTCAAAGGAGTTTAGGGCTGAGCAGTGGGAAGGATGCAGGTTGCATATCCTTCAGTTTCTCTGTTGTTTCTGGGATTCGAGAGTAAGCTTCCGGAAGGCTGTGGTCAGCATCCTGTGTTGCATTAGTTTCACAGAACTGAGAAATAGGATAAAAGGCATGTTTAAATAGATAACCTGAACGTTCCCTCTGCTTGTTCATGCAACCTGGAACTTTCCATCCTGAGCTTCATTTGGGGGCTGACCTGTCATAACTAGTGGCGTCGTCCCTGGCTGAGGTCCTCCTGGCGAACCACTGGGTGCTTCAGAACATCTGCATTTAGATGCCAACCTAGCTGGGATGGTATGTGGCTATGGGGATGGGTTACTTCTTATGTGTTCTGGGTATTCCCTTTGCCAACACCTCCAGGTCCAGGAGACGGAAAGGGGAAGAGAGAGGAGATGAAGCTGTACCCCTGGTCTACCTTTCCTGTTCTCCTGTGTTGTAAATGCTTGAGGCTCAATCTATAGGGCTTGAAACAAAAACTTTTTATAGAGGCCAGGTCAAAAATATCAGGGAGCTAACTACCAAAGGCTAGTGAGGCCATGGATCTAAGAGGAGACTCTACTATCACCAATTTACTAGACCAGCACAATTTCTAACTGCATTCTAAATAACTTATCCTTATACCCACAGATAAGTGTAGATCTGAAACCCCATCAAAGAGACTTAAAAAAAAAAAAAACAGACGGAGACCATTATAGGAAACCACAAGTGGTGAAAATGCAAAGAACACCTTGTTCTTGGATGTTCAGCCCCATCCTCTGGGGTGCTCAGCCCCATCATCTGGGGTGCTCAGCCCGATCATCTGGGGTGCTCAGCTCCATCCTGTAGGGTGCTCAGCTCCATCCTCTGGGGTGCTCAGCTCCATCATCTGGGGTGCTCAGCCCCATCATCTGGGGTGCTCAGCCCATCATCTGGGGTGCTCAGCTCCATCCTCTGGGGTGCTCAGCCCCATCCTCTGGGGTGCTCAGCTCCATCATCTGGGGTGCTCAACTCCAGCTGATACATCTATAATACTGTTGCACCTAAACATTGCAGAAGATGGGCCAGGAAGATGCCAAGAGCCAGAAGACCAGGAAATAGGCTGTGAGATTGTATCTCCTAGAAATTGCAGGGAGCAACACTCATGATACTTTAACAATATGTCTGCCTAAACAAGATCTAAAGGAAAATCCCAATGGATATGATAACATGGGTGGGGGGCATCTCATGGAGCCTCAACCATAGACAAAGAACTATAGGTGACTAAAGACTACTCAGAGTGGGAGAACCAGTCTTTCCCAGGGGCTGGTCCCCCAAATGGGTTATACAACACCAGTGGTCAACATTGCTCATGGGTCAATAGAACTCACTCTCACTGTAAAGATCACAGGTGCTCTCCAATAGAGGTGTAGTTTGCAAGGGAGTTTTGATGTATATATCCCTGAGGCTTTGTTGTGATAATTGTCACATGGAGACTTCCCCTCAAAGTTGTACCGTGCTTAAATTCGTAAGAAAAGTAAATCATGAGGTCAAACTCTGAAAGCTTTTACACTAACGTGAGTTCTGTTCTTCACCTCACATGTGTCATTTCATGATGTTTGCAGGAACCCCAGCACCCACAGGTTCATGCTTATGACTACTCGGTCCCCAGTCCATGGACCTGTTTGGGAAAGGTTAGAGGTGTGTCTTGCTATTTCTTGCTCTCTACCTTTACTTTTATTTGAGACAAACTCTGTTAAGGAAGCTCGTTGCCTTAACTAGGCCATCCGGCCAATGGATTTCAGGGGCCTGCTCCCCCCCCCCCACCTCACTAGGCTGAGATTACACTAGGTTGAGATACAAGAGATATTATCAACATCTCTAAGGGTCCAAACTGTAAGTCCACAATTGACTTGCTTATTAAAACTTTTCAGAACTCCATTCTGCTATGGTTCGGATGTGCTGTGACTGTGGGCATGAAAGGTTCACCTCTTACAGGTTTGGCTCCCAGTGAGAGGCAATGAGGTCTTTAACTGCTGCTGTCCAGTGTCCAGGTCACCAGAGTACTGTCACAGGGAGTCTGTCCAGTTCTGATGAAACACTGAATCATTCTTGGGAGAGAATTATAACAAAGGACGAACCCAGCCCCTCTGGAGTTTCCTAGGTCACTCGGTGATCTCCACCTACGACATTTACTCTTTGCCATGATGCTCCACCATGAGTCCCTCACCAGAGGCCGAGCATTATCCAAGCATCATGTATTTCATTATAATCATGAAAAATGAACTAGCAAACGTGGGGAAGAAATATTTCAGCATGTGTGTATTTTCTGTTTAAGCATCTCTAATGAGAACTGCTCTGTCTGAGGTGACAGAACCAGTTGTTGTACACCTGAAGACTGGCCAGGAGACACACTGTCTTTAGTGATAAATTTACGAGCTCAAGGGGCTATTGTTTGCGACTCATTTATGAGCTCAGACCCTTTCTTTTCAGCTACTTGAAGAGCACTGCCCCTCATTGACTCTCTAGCCTCCACCCCTCCCCCTTTCCTTCTCCCTGATCCTAATTCACCACCAGAAGCCAACTAAACACCGGACAGAGCCTGAGATATAGAGACAATTTCTAGAGACTTCTGCCCAGGAATCAGGAGAGGGACTGCCATCCGCAGGCTGGAGAACAAAACGGCAAACACAGAGCAGAAGAGCACAGTCCCTACCTCACAATAACTGCAGAGTCTTCCATCCTTCCTCCACTCTGATGGTTGTTCCTCGATGTTAGCTTGACTGGACCTAGAATAACCTTGGGAATATATTTCCGTGTGGCTGTTTCCAGACAGCTTTAGCTGAAGACGGAGACCACCCTTTATGTGAGAGGAACAATCCCCTGGGCTGGGTAGGATCCCAGCTACATAAAAATGAAACAGTGAACTGGGCAGTAGCTCAGTTGCACCTGCTTCCTGTGGCATCACCTGACCAGTCACTGTATGCTTCCACAACAATCTTGTCCTCCACAACGGGTTGAGTCCCTCCTTAGTCCCCAACCCACAATAAGTGTCTTCCTCTGCCAGCTGCTTTGTCACAGCAAAGGCCTCCGTACCTTCTAGGATGGGCCTTCTCTACCTACAAGAATGAGTCATCTGTACCTACTATGCTGGATGTCTGTACCTACTAAGCTCATTTGTCATTAAAGGTAAATGCTTTCAATTCATTTGAAAGTTTTAAACTCAAGTAAAAATTTCAATGTTTACAAAGCCGTTTAATACCCTCCACTATGCTTAGGAGTTAAATGTAATCCCTTAATTTATGTTGATATTCTTCTGGGAGGATGAGCTGGATGAGAGTTTAGAACGAAGAGAGCTTTCATTCTTCCCTGGGGGGAAAAAAAGATTTTTCTCTGCCTGCTCCCCCATTCCTGGCTGCTCTCAATATTGGCTGATTTGATAAACTTAGAGATTTCTACTTCATTCTTTGCTGTGTCTTTGAGAACTCACAAGTACCAACCAAACATTGTCAACGTGTCTCCTGTAGGGGGTCAAGGGACACATGCTCTGCAGTACCCTTGTTCTTAGTACCTCAGGGGTTTGGAGTCCCAAAGACCCTGTTAGAGTCATTTTAAATCACTTTAGGACAACTGACCTAGATTAGAGACCAGTGTGTTGTGGGGGATGAGAGGCCCACAGTCTCTTGAAGGGCTCCTTTGGGAGAAGGGATACTTATTAAATTTTTTTAAAAATGTCTTTAGTGTGTTTCCAAGTCCTAGTTCTGTGGCCATTGCTGGATTGTTAACTCCATGGTACCAAATAATCTGGGATGCTTCCGAGTCCCCGAGAACAAAGGAGCCTGCTTCAGGCCGGTGGACTAAGGTGTAAGCACCTGCACGGATGCTCTGCCTTCTGTTTTGAACTTTACCTACTGTTGATAATAGCCAGAGAAAAGCATCCCCCCCAACCTCGTGCCCCGTACCTCCCAGCATCTCTGTATCCAGCGACAGAGTCCAGCTAACTGTGAGCCTATGGGTGTTCAAGCATCCAGTTGTATATTTAGTCCGTGGCTCTGACAGACCTTCCTCGGCAGTTGCTAATCACGGGAAGCATTAATTGCTCTTCTCCAGGACTCCAGTGACGTCTCGAAAAAGCAGCTGCAAAACTGGGAAGTCATGGTGCCTCTTTGTAGAGTGTCCCTGTGGCAATTGTCTTCTTTCTTTGTTAGTTTTGTTTTGTTGGGTTTTTTTTTTTTTTGCTTCAAGCTTCAAGAAGGGAAAGAAAGAAAGAAAGAAAGAAAGAAAGAAAGAAAGAAAGAAAGAAAGAAAGAAAGAAAGAAAGGGAGAAAGGAGCGAGGGAAGGAGGGAAGGAAGGAAGAAAGAAAGAATACTGGATTAGTCTACAGAGGCCCCTTGCTGGCGTCTTGCAGAAAGGCAGTTCCACGGTGTCTAGTTTCAGGGTAGCTTACTAAGATCATAATTCCAGACCACGGATGGCTCTCCCAGATGTCTTTGGTCAAGTTAATCACAGTTTGCCTGGAGGTTGAGTCTCCAGGTAATCCATCATGGCGTAATTGTAAATCAAGAGCTCCTGCTTCTTGAAACTCAGGCTGCTTGGCTAAGCTGGAGCCGCAGGACAGTTAGCACAAGGCTCCCGGCCTTTATCTGGGCAGCTTTGCAACTGAAGCCAATTAAATGGTTCTTTCAGAAAGACTGAAAAAGTCTAAGAAGTTACACTTGAGGGCACAGTCAATAACTACACAGCATTCTGACACCATGGTGACACAAAGTCCTGGAACAGATCCTCCACTGGCTCCAGAATTCTGTTTAAAATTATTATTATTATTATTATTATTAGGAGGAGGAGGAGTAAGAGAAGGAGGAGGAGAAGGAGAAAGAAGAGGAGGACGGTGGTGTTGTTGATGTTGATAGTGTATGTGCCTGTGTCTCTGTGTGTGTGTGTGTGTGTGTGTGTGTGTGTGTGTGTGTGTGTGTCTGTGTGCGTGCATGTGTATATAAGTGTGTATGTTTGTGTTGTTTGTATGTGTGTGTGGTGGTATGGTATGGAGATGAAGTCAGAGGCTAGCTTTGTGGAGTTGGTTCTCTCTATTATTTACGTGATTCTAGGGACTGAATGCAGTTGTCAGGGATTGTGTAGCAAGGGTCTTACTCACCGAGTCAGCTCATCAGCCCTGGCTGAGGCTTTTTAATCCTAGATGGTGGACAATTGGGATTGCATCCCGTGTGACCTTGGTCAGGGATTTGGGTGCTGTATGTGTGTGGAAGGGGAGGGGGTCTTGTCATGTATGTCTTCCTGCTTTCTCTCACTCTTGGTCCTAAGTCCTACAAGCCTTGGATTCATGTTCTGACTCTCCAGCCTGAAGTTAATCTCTTCTCCACTCACAGGGAAGGTTTAGTTAGAAACCTAGAACTAACTTCTAATCTACACTAAAGAACCCTGTTGCCTGATGCCGAAAATGGTATTTACATCCAACCCGGTAAAATGTAGCTATACATGTATACACATGTGATTATATGACTACCACATACATACATTATTTAATCTAGAGTCAGGGACAGCTGGCAGTCTGGTTTTTTTTCCCCACATATAGAATGCAAAGATGAAGAAAGGCGTTATCCAGAATATTCTCAGGTTAGCAGCTTTTGATTTCCAGTCTAAGTCTGTGTAGATAGCCCACGCCATTCAGACTTCCGTCCACAGCATCTGGTATGTTCATCACCTGTTCTGACTCCTTCCTGTAGCACACCAGCCGGAACTGCTGCCCGGGTTTCCATAAGTCCTGTCCATACCCTGTGCTCCTCAAATCTTTGGTTCACCCTAATACCGGTTAGGAGATGTTGCTTATTGCCTGCTGTAATCTGAGCTTTCTGGGAGCAACTCCCGTAGTCAGGTCATCAAGGAAAATAAGAAACTGTCTTTTCTTTCAGACCATGAGTCCCAGCCAAGAAAGCTTCTAAATTCACTGTTCTCTGAGGTCATGTCAGTCTCTGTTCAGAAGGATGTTGCAATGCAAAAGGCCCGTGAGAATCACTGCATTCATGAGTGTCCCAGGGTGGGAAACCCAAGGCCTTTCCTCCAGATTTAATTCAGGGGTATTTGCAACTACAGAACTCTGGTTAAATTTCAAAGCCAACTCTCTGTCTTGCTCCATTACTCACTCATCTGTGTCAGTATTTGTCTTTACCATGTAGGTTTTATCACGCCCAGCCCATCAGTCCCCTCCCTAGACTCTGAAGTGCCTTCCTTCCTTCCTTCCTTCCTTCCTTCCTTCCTTCCTTCCTTCCTTCCTTCCTTCCTTCCTTCCTTCCTTTTCGTTTTCATCACTTGCTTTGCAAAAATCACAGTCACCTTCAGGAGGAGATTCGCAGCTAATTGCCTTAGAGGAAAAAGAAAAAAAAAAGTTAAAAAATCAAAAACCAAGCAGGCTGCTTATGATCCTACCAGGCATGGTTAATTGATCACTGCACTGTGTCCCTGCACTCTGGCACAGTCTCATGAGGCAGCCACTGCAATCAATCAGACTAGACTACATAGCAGGGATGATGCGGCAATAACTCAGCCAGAGGTTTTTGTTTATTTATTCAAGGAAGGGACACATTCCACAGGGCATGTGTGGAGGTCAGAGCACAGCTTGCAGGAGTCTCTTCTCCCAGCCTCTGAGCTCAGTCTGGCTGGATGGCAAGCACCGTTACCTGCTGAGCCACCTCTGGTCCTGAGTTTTTCCTGTGTTTAGTTACTAAGTGTATTTTAAAGTAACTCTTCTTCTCAGGGCTGTCTCTGTTTTGGCCACAGCGTCTCTCCTTTTAAAGACCTTTTCCTGTGTACCTGAGGTCAGATGACCTTAGGGGAACACATTTCTAAGAATTTGGGATAAAAGAGCAGGGCTTTGCTCCACTGGGAAGAAAGGAACTCCTAAGCATGTCCTGTTGAGGGAAAGCTGTCAATGACAGCCGGGTGAGCTCTAATCCAGTTCTGGTGCTGGCTACCCCAGGAGCATCTGAGATGCAGTCTCCCAGTAGCCAAGCTCCATTCCAGCTCTGAGCAGATGGCCCCTTAGACCGTCTACCCAGTATTTACTATAAAGTCCTACAAAGAGTTGTGGAGCTGCACGTGGGGACCAGCAAACATTTTGGATAAATAAAACAATAAATAAATAAAACACAAAAGGTGCCTATATGTGCAACAACCAAAGTCAAACCAAACAGGCTGCCTATGATCCCACCAGGCATGGTTAATTGATCACAGCACTGTGTCCCTGCACTCTGGCACAGCCCCATGAGGCAGTCACTGCAATCAATCAGACTAGACTACTGGAAAACGACTCCAAGGTATTTTGGCAGGGCTCACCCATGTTGAATCGCACAGTTTCACTACAGCCTTGGTTCTAAACAGGCACCTTATTCATCTCCCATTGTGTGTGCACGCATACCATAGGACACCGTGAACCCTGCCAAGAGTTCCTCAGATCTGAGATTATGGTATGTTAAGGATATAGGTGATATGAAGGGGAAATAGGAAAAAAAATGAGTTGAATCTTTATATAAAGATTTCATATAAAAGGGTTTTTATATAAAGTCTTCATTGCCTGGGCATAATTGATTAAATTATTAACTAATGGTGACCAATTAATTGTCAGTTTCTTCTCTTCTCTGGAGATGGGAGAGTAGGGTTTCAAGTCTCAAACTTTTAATCTCACTTTGGTCTCTCCTGAGACCAGTTCTGTCCACTCCTGGACTCCTTTGCTCTGAGAAAAGTATTTGACTTTGATAAAAGCAAAAGGCTTTATGCATGTACTGTAACGATGCTACAAAAGTTTCCATACAAATCAGTAGTGTGCAACATTGCTCCGATTATGAGAAACAAAGTCCCCCCCCCAGTTATAGAGGCATGTCCGTGAATTAATGATTGCTAATTCAGGACTCTTTTTGTAGTTATAAATTTAGAAATTAACAGAAAGAGGCGGGAGAGGATGGCTGTTAAACTACCGGTCTTCAGAGGACTCAAGTCTGGTTCTCAGCACTCACTGTGTGCCTTACAACCGCCTGCAACACCAGCTCCAAGGGCATCCAATGCCTCTGGCCTCCAAAGTCACTGTACACATGTGTACATTTCCATACTCCCACACACATACACCACACACGATTTAGAAAAACAAAGTGCAAATCAATTTTAAAATTTGAAAACCAGGAGCATTTAGCTCTATGTTTTCATTAAGTGTTTTAGGATGCTGGGCAGTGTGTGTGTGGGGCGGGGTACTGAGGAGATCCTGACCTTTGTCCAGAGTTAAGGGAGAACCCCTTTGGAAATATTAACAGTTTAGTGTTCTGACCAGTTGGAAGAGAGAACAGATTTATTTCCTTTTTCTGAGACGTGTCGTGAGTGTGAGTCGTTGGCACGGTTGCGTTGGGAGTGGGCAGAAGGGGCCTGCTGCCTGAACACTCTTTCCTTTCCTCTCTCTGAGGTACTTCTGAAGTCATTTGACGGAACAACTTGTTCTTTGCAAATCACCCTTTGTGTTTTCTTTGCCGCCGCTCTCTAGAGAAATGTTTGCATACAACTCTAAAATATTACCAGCTAGGGGCCACTATTTCAGGAAAAAAAGTGGATGAGAGAAACATCAGTGTAGGAGAGAAACATCTCCCCCCTGCAGAACACCAGGTAACATCAGAATGCAGGTGAAAGAGGTGAGCCACTGCAGGATGAGAGATTGCTCGGCTGCTCACCCATGCTTCTGCAGCTAACTTCACTTCCCAGACCCAGACAGGCTTTGTCCTGCAGGTTGTTAGTTAACTTGGTTCTTCGAGCAGTAACTGCCATCTTCTGATCAGGGAGCACCTGTGAACAAACCCCTCCCCTGCCACCATCTTGCCTTTTGACTGACTGGCTCCCTCCCTGTAGTGAGCTGTCCGAGACTGCCTTTGCCTGAGCAGTGACTTTGCTCAGAGCAGAGTCAGAGCTGCCTCTCAGTCACTTCCGCCTGATGTCTCAGTGACATTCCAAGACTGGAACAGAAGTCTAGAGCCATGTCTACCCCGAGAAGGTAATAAATCTTAGGCAGAGAAGTCCCTAGATGGTCACTAAGTTATTAGAACCAATAAATGAATTCTTCAGGATTGCAAGTGACAAGGTGACCATTAAAATCAATTATGCTTCTATGTATTAATAATGAAAATGAAATTATGAAAACAGTTCTGCTTATAATAATACCCCCCAAACACCAAACCCTGGGGAAAAATTATAACCAATGAGGTAAGAATGTAGACTGCTGAAATAAATAACCATCGATTACCCTGGGGATGTACCTGATCATGGCCCAGAAGACATAATTTTTTTTAATCTTTGTTTTATTTTTACATACATACACACACCCACCCACATGTGAGCGCACATGCACACACGCACACACACACAGACACACATACTCATACCTTTAGAGGTCACGAGAGGGCGTCAGATCTCCCAGAGCTTGTGGAAAGTCCTGGTACACTTTTTGCCACTTACGACTCAGCAATACTGTGTGAAAAACCATACAGTGGGTTTGTGACCTCCAATCTATGATATGAGCTGGGCTCCAGAGGTTTTCCCAGGAGCTAGACATCTCTGGGAGAAATGAGAGTATTCTACAGTTCAAACATCCACGTTAATGAAAATTAAATCTTTGTATATAACAACCAAAACCAAAATCACATTGCAGATATATTTAGCTTTGTTGGGTTTATTTGTTGGCCACTGTCAAATCTCCTGAAAGCTACTTTCTGTGTCCTAGTCTGAGTTCAAGCAGTGCAGTGCTTTCTAGAAACTGAAGCCCTTTCTTGATCCAAGAGGCTCATCCTGAGAGCTAGGGGCTTTGACTGGTCACTACACGAGGCAACTTCCGCTGACAGGGAACAGACACTGCAACGTTTGGCTCTCATCCTTCCAAATATTTACAAGACCAGCTCGCTTGCATTTTGCTTTCTCCCACAGGAGAAAGTTTGAGGAAATTAAATATAGCAGGACAGCTGATCACTGTAAAAGGATGATTTAATCCCAGCGAGCTAGAGTGTTGCTCTGAGATTCACAGTGAGCTGTGGCCCAGTGGGAAGAAGCTGGACAAGGAGTCTGACAGCAGGGACTGGAGCAGAAGCTGCACCTCCAGCAAACTATATCAGCACAGGACATGCCACCCCTGTGCATCTGTGCAGAAACATCCCTTTGAGAGTGAAGAGCTTTAGCAGATAATCCTGACATCATTTACCCCATCATCCAGGTATCTGACTCCAAAAATGTGGGATCAATGCTTAACTCCACGATGGTAGATCCAGGGGACATTGTCTGAGATGACAGTTACTTAGGTAAAACCAAAACATGGCCTATATTTGACAAGACTCACAGCACATCTGTTGGAAACTATGCTTTTGATATCCTCACAGCATAATATCCTCAGGGTGTGCACATGTCGCTGCATGCGACAGACCCATTTTGCATGGCTGGATAGTATTCCACTCTCCTACACGATCTCACTCATTTGTGGACTCTGAAAAGGCAGATGTCAAGGAAGGATGGAATAGAATAGCAGTTTCCCAAACTTGGAAAGGAGATGGTGGGTAAGAGTCTGGTTACCGTCAACCCCTGAGTCCGGATCAACAGTGAGAGTGACTACAGTTAACAGCATTGAAGTCATGTAGAAGAGTAGATCCAGAATGCTGTCACGATGAAGGGATGATGTTGGAGGCTGTATTAGTAAGGGTTCTCTAGAGTCACAGGACTTATGGAATGTCTCTCTCTATTGAGGGAATTTGTTGTCATGACTTACAGTCTGGAGTCTAGCTAACCCAACAATGGTCAGCTGTGAATGAGAAGTCCAAGAATCTAGTAGTTGCTCAGTCCCACGAGGCTAGTTGTTTCAGCTGGCCTTCTGTAGAAACAGATTTCAACAGATGTGCTGGCAAGTAAATGCAAGCGGCAAAGAAGACCAAATCTTCCTTCTTCCAGTGTGTTTATGTAGGTCTCCAGCAGAAGGTGTGGCTCAGATTAAAGGTGTATACTACCACGCCTAGATCTGGGACTTGCTTTGTCCCAGGCTGACCTCAAACTCAGAGATCTCCTTGCCTTAGTCTCCTGGGATGTACTAAGACATGTACTACCTTTCCTGGGCCTAAGCTTTTTATAGCCCCTATGCCTCAAGATCTCCATGCCAAGACCCAGCTTAGAAACTTCTGTCTTCCAGCCTCAAGATCTGGATCATAGCAGAGAGAGAGGGGCAGAGAGGAATGGGGAGAGAAGGGACAGAGAGGGAAGAAGCCTAGATCCAGGCTCCATACAGTGCTAACGGGTACCATACAAAAAACTGGGGGACATAAACCCCCTCCTGCCATCTGGGGGAGATGCGAATCCTCTGAGCAAGGGCCTCACTACAGCATCCTAGCATCTGGTGGTGAAAACCAGGGCAAAACAACACTGAAATTGAGAAGTCTGAAGTAACTCAGAATCACACACTGTTTCCCAAAGTCACTTGGCCATGCCAGTGTGAACCAGATTAAATGAAACAAAGAAGCTGTGACTTAGGACCTGGAGCTCTCCCGGGGGGAAAAACTGACTGGAACTCCTAGGAAAGACTCAGTTAGAATTAACAAAGCCAAAACTTGGTCAAAACAGAGCAACAAATTCTTGTCTGCTACCCTAGCCTTCTGAATTCCATTTAAACCCTGGTCCTACCTATTCTCACAGATTTTCTCTGTAAACCCATAAACCCTGGAGTTGGGGTTGGGGGTGGAGGGGTGATGGAGTAATAGCCTGTTAAACGGGGCCTTGAATTCCTTCTCTGCAGTCATCATGTACATAGGGGGCAGCCCATCTCCAACAAAGTCTTAGATGGTCCCAGGAAAGCAAATTCTAGGAGGTGAAGAAGCCGGTGGGGAGGGCAGCCTTCAGTGTTACTAAGCTCATGGAGAGAGAGAGAGAGAGAGAGAGAGAGAGAGAGAGAGAGAGAGAGAGAGAGAGAGAGAGAGATCTCAGTTAAGTAAACAAGTAAACATTCCAGCCAGCAAACAAACAAATCTCTGGGATAAAGACCAAGGCTGGGATGCATTCGATAAAAGCCTCTTTCCATCAATTAATGTCATTGTTTATTTAATCAGCCCAGCCCATGTGGCTGGCAGGAGAAATGCTCTCCTTTTCGGCTGTAGCAATGCGAAAACACAGTCTAGATCCAAGGGAACCTTGCCAGAATCTAGCCCTGGATGGCTCTTTAAAGCCCTGTTTTGCTTGTGTGCACATGGTAACGTTTGCAGCTGTCGAACGTGGCTTCGGGCTGTCTGACTCCCTTGAGAGAATTTATGTGTTCCCACTTCCTTTCCTTATTAGGAGGCAGGAATCCGCAACACCTATTAGAAGAAGTATGCATAAAGGGTAATGACTGTGCGATTTATTAGTGGTCTGTTCTTCCTCAGTGGAGCCTCCGCCTCCTGCCGCCCTCCCCCAGGGCGCAGCCTCAGCTGAGTCTGCCTCTGCCTTTTTGGCAGCAGGTGGGCAAGAACAGCTTTCATCAAGGGGAAGACAAGGCCGGTTCTCTCCCACACCAAGGCACAGGAAAGAGACTGAAGTACCTGGGATTGGGCTTGACGGCAGAAGTATTATGGGAGGGGAATGGGGAGAAGCAGGGGAAGGGGCAAGAGGACAGAGGGACAGCAAGGAAGCAAGAGAGCATGAGAGGGAGGAGCGGGGGAGCAGCCCGTTTTATAGTGAGCCAGGCACACCTGACTGTTGCCAGGTGACTGTGGGGCGGAGCCTTGACAAAATGCTATCAGTATTTGCTGACCATGTGACTAGAGTCAGAGTAAAGAGAGAACACAAGCCTTAGAGGTACCAAAGGGCTTTGGTGCTGCTGTTAATAAAATGAAAATGAGAGCCAAATGGGGTTGGGTTTGTTAAAAGCAATGAGTGTTCCCTAGAGGCGGTGTTGGCGGTCCCTTTCTGAGTCCTGAAGCTGGGAGCGTTTTCCCACCGGGGACTGGAAGCTGTGAGTGGACACCTCTCAGGCTGCCTTTCACAAAAGCCTTCGAATGAGGAGGCAGGTTAATAAAATCCACACAGTCAGCCTGGAAACTGCAGGTGGTGTCCCACCCCTTCCTGGCATCCCGCTAAGACTCAAGAGTCCAAACCGAAAGTTCAGGAGAACACAACGTCATGAGCCAAATGTATTTGATGCTAAAATCCCATGCATGTTCAAGAAAGTGTAATCCATGAGTTTTGAGGTCATTTGGGTTTAGTTGCTTGAGTTTTAGGTCCACTCTGCTGTTTGAGTTCAGGAAGGGAAGATATGTTAGGTCAGGGATGGTGGCTGTGACACCAGACAGTGCAGGGCTGGCTCTGGGACCCCAGGAATACGCATGCTTTCCCGCAAAGCACCAGGACCCTGGGATGAGCAGTTAATTTGTGCAGTTTTAAGTGTGGGAGACCATGGCTAAGGTTCTGTGTCAAATGGGTCATTTCAATGAGTCTAACCTATGCTAAGCAAATCAGTGTCTCTATACTGGGTTCAGTGTATTTACTCCTGGAATCCCAGAGACATTTCTCCGATATCATCTATGAATTCTTCAGAGGCTCACTTTCATGGCCTCTGTCCCAGCATCTAGTATGTTTATAGTAAGCTCCCAATGATGGATGGCCAGCATGGCACTGTGTGCGTGTCTACATGTTGATCACCTACTTAATTAGCTCAGAGGTACTTACATCAAACAGGGTGGACAGGAAAAGAAAAATAGGATTGGGGAGAAGTCCCCTAGTAGTAGATCTGCAGGAGAAAGAGAAAGCTAAGGACCAGAAGATGCGTTGATGGCCGCTCACTTATAGTGTTCCCTGACTATTTTCATTTTGAATGCAACATCAGTTTGCAAAACCAAAGATCCTGCCTCTAGGTTCCTGCAGTGGTGTAGCGGAATGAGAATGTTTCATTGGGCCTCTCTTGTCGCTAGGCAGATCTCACCTCCAACTGCATAAATCTCTCAGTGAGCGGAGCTTGAGGCCCACGCTGGGTTCTGGCAGAACTGCTGGCTTCTTTGCCATTTTTTTGTTTTTTGCACCGTCATTTCAACCAGGCCAGCCCAAAGCTGCTAATTAAAGAGGGAGTGATTTATTCCTAACTCTTCTCTTCCCTCAGGAAACATAACTCAACTCCAGGTTCAGCTAGATTACCTTGCCCTATTCAATAAATTACGGGCGCCTTGTTAATAGTTAATTAGAAAACCTGAAAGCCCAAGACAAACCCTCAGGGAGGGGAGAGGTCAGCTCACCCTGAGCCTCATGCACAAGGAGTCTGAGCCGATCCTCCTTGGGGGCTCACACACGTTCCACTGTAAACTGTAGCACTGACCCCACCCGAGTATTGAACAGACAGACTGAGTCCTGCACTGAATTCTGTGTTGAGCCTTTTTTTTGTTAGCTGAGCAGGTGAGAAACCCATCTTCAACCTTTTTTTAGAATGGAAAAAAAACTGTGTGTGTTGTGCATGTATGTGTGTGTTTGCATGTGTGTCTAGTATGCATGTGCAGAGACTTGAGAACATGTGTACTCATGTTTGCATGGGTGTGTTGCATGCATGGGGTAGGCCTAAGGTTGATGTGGGGTATCTTTCTCAATCCCTCTTTACTATGTTTATTGAAACATGGTCTCTCAAGGAACCCTGAGCTCAACAGTACCAGCCAGTCTAGCTAGCCAGCTTGCTCTTGAGATCCGGTCTCTGCACTTCAGTACTGGGATTACGGAAAGTCTCCCTGTCCCCTATAGTCACACGTGTTCTGGGATCTGAACTCTAGTTCTCACCTCTGCAGGGGAAAGACTTTATCCACTGAACCATCTTTCCAGCCCTGAATATCAAACAAAACAAAAACCAAAATGTGGACATCAATTGCCCTTCAAGGCCTGAGCTTCTTCAGCAGATAAGCACATCAGGAAGGCTTCAAGAACACGTTTTCCATTCTCTTTTAAAAAGAGAGCAAGCCACAAAGCTTGCATGTTTTTCTGACATAATTGTTGACTAGAGCAAAGCCAGCTCCCACCAGCTCCCACCGGCTCCCACCGGCTCCCACTGGCTCCCACCGGCTCCCACCGGCTCCCACCGGCTCCCACCGGCTCCCATTGGCTCCCACCAGCTCCCACCAGCTCCCATTGGCTCCTGGCAGCTCAGGCACCTTTGGTTCTCTGTAGAGAGCAAATCAGCTCACAGCTGCAGAGCTGTAGGCAAACGTGTAGAGAAGGGACTCAGAAGCAATGTCCTCTCTCCGGTCTGTGGCATCTCCACCCATTCCAGTTCAGGAGGTTCAACCAGTGCTCTCTGCAATGAGTCCACAGGTTTTAGAACTCTTGTGCATGAAGTCAGAGGTTCTGATAAAGTCTACAGTGGGATCCAAGGATCTGTGTTTCAAATAGTCTTCCAGCTGCTGCTGCTCTTCCATGAACAGTGGTCTGAGCATCAGGAGGAGGGAGGCAGGGTTTGCCTTTTGGAGGTAACACACATATCCCAGAATACCAGTGTGAGCAAGTGGCAGCAACAGGTGATCCTCCTGTACCAAAGATGCCCTGGCACCAGGTTGGCACACTTGCTCTCTAGAGAGACGTTGTAGGCCATCTTGTCCCTGCTGAGGCTACTCAGAGTCCTGGAGACCCACAGATCTACTAATAGGGGATCTTGTGATACAAGGTAAAGAACTGGAAATTCATACGTTGATGGACATTGAGCCCGGGAATGATGCCACTAGGGCATGCAGATGTGAATACAGGCATCAGGTCCTCCTGCACACCAGCCCTGGACCTTGAGATTCCCACCTGGACCACACTTTTAGGTCATGTTGCAAGAGGCAGTGTCTTCATCCAGTGACCCTTGAACTCTGCTGATCACGAGAACCACCTGGACCATCTTTTTTTTTTTTTTTTTTTTAAATAATTTATTTTTTCTCAAATCATAATTCATTCACACAGGGGTTATAAACACAGAAAGGCAGGATGTGGGGAAAGGAATGACACTGGAGTGTGGGTGTTCAGAGGGAATACAGATATCTTTCAGAACCGGGTATCGGCTGCCACCTGCACCATCTTAAAAGCAAAGATCTCTGGGCTGGGAAGATGGCTCTGGAGGTAAAGCACTCTCTGAGCAAGTATGAAGACATCTTTACTTCACACATCCAGACTCCACAGAACACTGAGCAAGGCAGCAGGTGTCTGTAATCCCAGCTTCTTTGTGGCAAAATGGGAATCAAAGCAAGGGAGTCTGCAGAAGCTCACAGGCAGCCATGACATACACAGTAACAAACAAGGGGCCCTGTCACAAACAAGGTGGAAGGTGAGATGATACCCAAGGTTGTTCTTTAACATCCACACATGTATGCCTGTACCCATGCTTTCACAGGAACACACACATACACACACACACACACACACACACACACACACACACACACACAGAGAGAGAGACAGAGACAGAGAGAGACATACACATACACACACAGAGTGACAGAAACAGAGACAGACAGAGACAGAGAGATAGAGAGACACAGAGGCACACAGAGACAAAGAAACAGAGAGGGACAGAGAGTCAGAAAGAGACAGAAAGATAGAGAGATACAGAGACACAAACACACATACAGAGAGAGAGAGAGAGAGAGAAAGAAAGAGAGAGAGAGAGAGAGAGAGCAAACCCCACATAGATTTCCAAGCCAATTCTCTGGAAATCCGCTCCATTCTCTGGTTCTATTAATGCAACAAGTAGTTCTTGGGGGTGCTTGCAGTCCGGCAAACTTGGGAAACAATGGTTTAGTGTACGTTTTGGAATTGGTCTATGAAAATTGTAGCAGGATCAGAAGCAAAGACAAGCAACTCCCAGTGGAATTCCTAGAGTCTCCTGAGGCACAGGTTCCCTCTCAGAGCTGCCTCACCGTTACACTGCAGGCCGAGCCAAGCGTTCCGATACTACTACACAGAGACAGATGCTCAGAATCATTTCTCTCAATGTCAAAGAAATGAAGGAAAAGGGGTTGGGAGAAGAGACGCAGGTGAGACTGAACATTGTGTCGGCAATTAACTAGAAGAGGTTCCGAGACACTTTCCCAGCTCTTTTATAGCACTGTAAAACATTTTATCGATTAACAAATGACTGCCTAACTCAACATAATTAAAGAAGAGAGATTCATTAAGCTTTTCCAAATCTAGACTATTTTTGCTCTGGCGTTCTCCCTCCCCATGAAAATATGCAATAAGGGTTAATTGACTTCGAGACATGTTCTTTTCACTGCTCCCAAACACCCCTTCCTTGGGACCCCTGACCAAGCCGAGGCTGGCCCTCGGCAATGAGAGAACCAGTTTCAAACAAAACGGGGAAAGCACAAAGTAAAATAATAATGTATACACTCAGCCCAGGAAAGCTGGGTAATTTTCCTTCAGGTGGGAGACTGGGAGAATGTGCAAGAGGAGGTGTGGGGTGGTGAGTTCCCCCATGTGAGTACTGACATTCTTTGTAAAAAAAAAAAACCACTAAAAGCAACAAAATTTTGACCATCTATACCTACAGTACATTGATTCTAAACACCGTCTTTCCCATACTGCTTTCTCTATAAAACACTTTATGTCTTAGGTACGTGGTAGACTAGATTTTAAAAATCTCTGGAAGGTGTTTTGTGATTCACCATAAAAGAGCAGAGTGTTAGAATAATGAGTCAGCTAAAAAGATCACTCAAAGGTGACTCAGCTCAAAATAGCCTTCAAGTGAAATACAAATGTAAAATAGCTAAACAACAGCAAGAAGTACAGAGAGCTAGTCTCTTTAGTGTGGAAAGAAGTGGCGAATGTTTGACAGACTAAGATGGGCATACAGCTTCCATCCAGGCTGCCTGGGTAGTAGGTGTCAAGCTTGTCCTGTTAGAGAGAAAAATATGGAGCCTGACTCAGTCTTGGGCCCATTTTAAATGGTTTTTTTCTGGAGAGGCATGGACAAACATCTGTTCGTGGGACACCACCAACACACCAAAGAAACAACTCCACCCAAGTACAGCTTGGTGACACAGTGAGTTGACTTCCAGGACCAAGAAATGTAGACCTACAGATCACTGCAAAGAGCCACTTGCATTGGCGACAATTTTCTGAAAGCTGTATAGGTTGAGTCCTCCCTTCAGTGAGCCTTCTACCTCCTAGGTTCCCTACCCTGCCCCCTGCCTGGTGTCCCCATTCCAGTACAGCTGGGCAGGACTGTGTACAGTACTGGGGGGAGGTGAGTGGTTGGAATCTCAGATAAGGTTAACACCCCTCCTTCATTCTTTCTTCAAGGGGATTTCAACATGTCTGATCTTGTAATGGTCTTATGTATGAGGGCCACAGGTGCTCAGGTTAAGATGGCCCTGTCAGGCCTTGAGGACAGGTCTCACTTGAGCCAGAAAGGTAGTCCTGGGTATGAGAATACAGTGAACAGGAAGGAGAATTGGTCTGGGAAACCACACCCTATGGCCCTCGTGAAAGTCTATAGTGAGATATCCACTGTCCACTTTCCAGTGGGAGGACTCGGGACAGCTGTTCCAGAGACCGGAAGCAAACACTGAAATCAAAAATCCCAGGCTTTACCCATAGCTGCAGTCAGGGAAATTCTCAGAATCAGTTCACGTCCTTAGAGAGCCTGGAAACACAGACCTCATTAAGAATGTCCCCCCAGAGACAGTAAATGACATCAAGTAGGAAAGTTTCCAATTTTAGATGGATGGTTATAGCATCAGTGAATCTCTTACCAAGCCTTTGATGGTGTTAACTAAGCATCTTCATCCTTTTCTATCCTGCTGCTTGCCAAAGTACTTCTATCTGTTCCCAGATCATTTCAGCCTTGTCTGTCTCTCTTCCATTTCCATATAGATTTGGGGGTGCTATGGATGTGTTCACTAAAACTTTGTGTGCTGGAACCTTGATCTTCAGTATAACCGTGTAGAGGGGGTGGATCGTGTGTGTGTGTGTGTGCCTTTAGGTGCACACATGTGAGCAGAAGTGCACATGGAGGTCAAAGGTTAACTACATGTATCATTTCTCAGATATACCTTCCACATCTTGTTTGCAACTGGTTCTCTCATTGCCAAGGATTAACCTCAGCTTGGCCAGGGGTCATGAGGAAGCGGGGTTTGGGAGCAGTTAAAAGAACAACTTGAAGTCGATTGTGGGGTACAAGCTGACAGTCTTGTGTTCTGCTCTCCACAGATCTCCAGACAGCTTCTGTGGATAGTCCAGCTCTTGAAGACTAAAGCCCAGTGTTTTATTTACATATCAATTCAATTGTCCACCCCAGGTTCCCCTTTGATTATGTTGTGACCTTAGCCCCTTGATTCATAGAAAAGACAGCTAGTATATATTTTTAAACATAGCAATGAATTCAGAGATATGCCAATCTTTGTAAGTTCAGACAGTAAGCTAGATGGGCGGGTTCCAGCTGTGAGATCAACATTACTGCTATGCCTGGGCCCAAACTATCTCTGTCCCAGGCTTACCTTGAACTCAGGAATCTGCCTGCTTTTGTAAGCACAAACAGTAAACTTAGCTGGGTGGGATCTTGTCCTGTGATCACCACTCCCTAAATCTCTTTATCTCCTTCCTTAATATCCTTCTGACAAGCTGGCTCATAGTGCAGCTACCTCTGGTTTTTTTTTTTGTGTGTATGTTTTTTGTTTGTTGTTTTGTTTTCATTTTTTGTTTTTGTTTATTTGTTTGTCTTTTAGTTTTTGGGGTTTTTTTTTTAGGTCCATGAAGCCCCCCCATATAATTCATACTGCATCCTTATATTTTGCATAGTTGAGAAATCCTGTTTATATATTTTTAAACTCATGTTTTTAGAGTTCTTTCCCACAGCTTTAAAGGCATGCATGGTCACAGAGTTCACCGTTTTGCTAAAGACATTAGACATACACTCACCTTCCAGACTCATGTTGTCTCTGATTATTGTGGAGTCATTAACCTTGACAGAGAGGACATTCCCCAATAACCTTGGCAGGAAGAATATTTCCCAAAGGAGGAACATAAAGTAATTTATGTGTATTGTTATACTAATAAGCTGCACACCTAGCAACTGTCAACACTTGTGGAGGCCCATGCCCTGCTGGCTCTGCTCTAGGGTCAAGAACCATGTCACGTAGTCCCTCCACATGGCAGGACTTGGCATCTCATAGACCTGAATCTTCTCATAGGCCTGAAATTTTACCAAATGGGCCAGGCTTACTGGCCAGCAAGCTTTTGGCTTTCTAGTCTCTGTTCCCACCTCACTATCATTGGAATTACCAATGGGAGTCATGACTGAGTATTTATTTAGGTGCTGGGGATCTGAACTTAGGTCCTTACACTTGAAAGGAAATCACTTTACCCACTGAATCATCTCCTCAGACCCAGAGACAGTAGACCTCTTTAAGAGATAGGGCCCAAGGGAAGTCATTAGGTTATGGGGACTCTACTCTGCACAGGGATTAATGTAGATCCAGCAAGATATCTTGTGAAAGCAGATTGGTAAACAACAAAGCCACCCCAATGTACATTACCTGATCCATGCATGGCAATGTCCATTCTCTCTGACATATTTCAGGGTAGTGAGGGGGCATCTTCAAGAGACATCATACAACTTGGACTTCCCAGCTCCAGGATCATGAACCAAGTACATCTGTTCTTTTTGTAACTCAGACAATATCCAGGGGTTTGTTACAACACCACAGAGTGGATTGAGACAGGAGTTGGAGGAGACATTGAGGCAGAAAAAATGTGCAAGGTTACAAGAAGGAAGTTCTGGGGCATTTGAGGCTGCGTGGGAGGTGGGGAATGTCACTGAGAGCATGGGGAGCCTCCGAGACTCTCACCTGTGATAAGCAGGGAAGGCAGCTGTGGTGGAGCTTGTACATACATTCTTTGCTAAAAATAAAGAATTTGGGCAACTCACCTATGAGAATAATGAAATTTGATCCTGTCTGCCATTGTCCTGAGGCTCTGCCCCATAGGTCACGGCTACACACAAGGCTGTAATGGGGCGATTATTTATACTCAGAATTAAGATTATAATCCTACACCTAAGCCAAGGGTGCATTCTCCCCATGGCAGGCATACTGCTGGGACAATGACATAAGGAAGAAATGGATTCAGGTCAACGCAGCTCAACTCCAGACAGTTATGAGAATGGTTCCTAAGAGCCACAGACGTGCTATGATGTGAGATGACGCAGTCATGATTAGGGAAGGACACAGAGGGGCTCCTTCTGCCTCAGGATGTCCATCCATACGACAGCAAGGTGTGCAAGTCCTCTTGAAAGCTGGTGAAGAAGACTGAGTTGTCCCCATCTCCTGACACTCAGGTTTTAAGATACTGAGCCTGCCTCTAACTGCTCAGTCTCTCTTGGATACTGAGCTGAGGGCTATCAAGGGCTCGTCTATACCAATCCACCCATTACCCCAGTCTGCTCATAGTGAGAGCAGGTTTATACTACTATCTAGAGCAAACTACTCCCCTGCAAGAAAAGTCTTGAAACGTCTCTGTTTGAGCTAGACTCCTTAGACAGAGCCTGGAGTCTGCTGACCAAGACCTCGGAGCATTGAGGTGACAGCTTTTATGTGGATCCTCGGTTCTGAACTCAAATCTATATGCTTGTGAAGCAAGGACTTTACACACTGAGCCATCTCCCTAGCCCCTGGGATATTTTAAATGCCATCCAAGTGTGGCTAGCTTGATCAGGGTGATCTAACTTCTAGTGCAATGCCCAGAAGGAACACATATATACACTCACACTCACACACACACACACACATATATATGTATGCATACACACACACACACATATATATACACACACAAATAAATATATATATATATATATATATATATATATATATATATACAAACACACACACAGAGTCAGTTCTTAAGACTGTGACATCACCATTGCTCTGGGTCCTGTCATACCTGTGGCTGCCATCTTCAAATATTAATAATCTTCCCGTTGGTTTTGTGCTTTTTTAAAGGGCGTCTGATGTATCCATGGGGCAGATGTTGAGGGCGGAGGCTTGAGATTTGGTTCACACATTCCCCTGGTTCTTAGTGACATATTCTTTGTCTTCACTTTCCATCTTCTGGAGATCTGTTTTCCTGTTCAGCCTCTGCATACTATGACTCAGAGCAACTCTCCTTAGTATGAGCTCTGGTAAACACAAGAGCAAGGTTTAGCATTTCAGGGTAGTGTCCCTATGGTGTGCTTGCTGGGTAGCTTGGTGGAGGTGAAGTCTTACCTGCCTGGACTGGAGCTACAAATGCTTCAGACTGGCAGAGCAGGATGTGTGTCCCACTCTATCCTGCCTAAGGAAGTGGCTCATGGGTTCGGGGAAGCCTTGAGCAGCAGCTCACTTGCATTCTCCTGTTCTGAGGCTAGGTCTCTAGGAGGCTCTGAAGAATCTGCTCTCTTTACTGGCAATGCTATTAAATAGAAAATACAAAACAGAGATTGAAAAAGAGAGGAAAGAAGGCAAAAGATGGGGAAGAGAGGGCCTGGAAGAGGAAGGCAGGGGTGTGTGGGGGAGGGGGGAGAGAACACTGAAGATTTAATACCTTTCCTGGCACCTGGCCTTGCTGTTTGAAGTGCAGCTGCCAAGCCTGCTTTCTGATGGGCCTCCCAAGTCCCACTGCTGGGAGGCTTAAGATTTCTGAGATGGTTAAAGCCTGACTCATGCTTCAATTGACAGATGAATTACAAAGATCTATAGTGCACGATGTGATATTTCACACGTGTGCACCTTATGGAATGCTTAAATCAGGATAATTAACATATCTATCACCTCGCATACTTTTCTGCCTTGGTGGAAAAACTAAAACTCCCCTCTTAGTGATTTTGAAATATATAGTACTACTATCTGCCTGGCTCATTTTAAAATTACACATAGTTTTAAAATATACAAGGTTACATGCTAAGAGGACTGGATTCCTCACCACGACAGGGAGGAATTAGGAGGAAAATGATTCTCACCCTATTGACTTTACGGAGGACCCTTCCTAACCAGAAGCAGGGTGGCATATGACAGGGGTCAAGGAAATGCATCTGTTGCTTCTAGGGATTGGGTGGTGCGAAGGGTGTCACTTTTAATTTATACCCAGGGAATGTCCAGAAAAACCATGTTATACACAAAATGTATGGACCATGACCACAGCTAGGCTGCCCGCCATCCCTGTTCACCCAGCGTGGGTAAACTAAGTCCTTGTAGAAGGAGAAGCACCCACGGGTTCTGACTGAACTCATGTTTGCTTATAACATTTCTTAACGACACAGGGGCACAAACCCGAGTTTATTTCTCTAGGCTAGGGGAGGGGGGAGATGTCTGCAAAGGAAAATAAATTGTCAAAATAAATTCTCAGATGAAATACAGAGAAAGTAAAGCTGAATGGGCTGCCATTGGGACAGTAGTAGAGTAATGGAAGACATTTTGTTCATGATAAAAGAACTCAATTTGAATGTTATCAGTACTAAATTTCATTGCTGGAAAAAAATACTTTCTGAGCTTATTTTATGTTATAGATTTCTAAAACTTGATTGTAGTTATGACTCTTTGGTGACGTTTTGGGCACATGAGTATAAAATATGATATTAATTTCAAGATATTTTATTTCTATATTATAGTTCATAGCTATCAGATGCTTGACAAAAATTTCCATTTTTTTATTATTTCCTTTCCTCATGTATACGTGTGAGTGTGTGTGTGTTTGAATGCACAGTACATGCACATTCTAACAGGCATATGCATGTGCATGCACAGGCATGAAGGACAAGGTTGATGCTGATCTTACTCCATTGCGCTACATCTTTTAAACTGATGCACTGTCTCTCAGATGAACCCAGAGCTGGACAACACAGTGACTGGTTAGGTAGCTTGCTCCCAGCATGCCTTGCTACTGCCCTCTAAGCGTTGGAATTACAGGTAGGCTGCCATGCTGGAGACTTAGGTCCCTATCCTCCAGTCTTCACGTGTTTGTAATAAGCACTTAAACCACTGGGCCATCTCCCTTACCCTGAAAATTTTGATGGGGAATTGTCTGATCAATTTTTTAACAAACTGTGCTGTTTCACAATAAACCAAATGGTTTCAATGTTAGCAAATCAGTTGTAAATGCAGGAGGAAGCCAGGAACCCTACAACCAGCACCAGATACTTCTCTGTTGCATGTTTGTTTCTGGAGCTGCAGGTGATGAAATTCCTGTAGTCTTTCTTGCACTTCCCTACAATACTTGCAACAATGTTACCAAATTCAGGGAGTCTGTCTTGGACTTCCCTACAATACTTGCAACAATGTTATCAAACTGCACTTAATGGGCAGGCAAACGCCATCATAAGACAAACTATATTGGTCAGTTGCCCTGTATTGGTTTCACATGTTAAAAGTGGACTCTGGGAATGAAGAGAGCTCCCAAGCATGTTTATTTCACAGGTCCTCAAGGTTCCACATTCTGGTCCCCCAGCCCTGTGACAGGGCAAAGGAGAACAACAAACAGTTAAGGGTGTTAAACACATTACACCCTTGAGTATCATTAGAAGGTAAGCTGTTTCCTATAAAAGTTACTATTGTTTATTCCACGGTACATAAACTTGTGGTGAAAACAAGAAACCAGAAACTCAATCATGAACAGTATTCCCTGCTCTATTCCAGGACTCTTTTTTTGGGAATCTCAGTATGGCTATTTCTGCAAAGTTCCCTATTCTTTCCCGCTAGATGTTGTACAAACCTGATTTGATGATGTAACTATTGCCTAGTTATCTATTCTGGCTACTCCAGTCATTTCTACTGTTCATCATAACTGCCCAATTTGGAGGTTTTGCTGTCTCCCCACTGCGTTTATCTATGTGCTGCTATGTGCTATTTATGCTTTCTCTTTGCCTGGTACGTGTTTAATGGTTTCACGCTGAACCAAAAGCACAGCTTTTTTTCAGGTCATTCTCTGAATGGAACGGCATCCCAGAGATGCTAAATAGCTTGCACTGGGTCACCTGGAGAATGAGTGAGGGTAGGGACAGAATTCTAGGTGGCCATCAGGCCATTGTCTGCCCTCCTGACCACTGCGATGATAATCGAAACGGAATTTAAATTTTTACGTTTCCCCAACATGCTCATTTCAAAACACGACACGTTTTAATTATTCATACTTCCAATCTACTGAAGTAGAAATACTTTGATAAACATCAGACTCATAATTTTTTGTGTTCCTCTCTACCACTTCCACACAAATATTTCCAAATGTTATTCTCCTTTTTGAGGATGGCCCTCCAGCATAACTTTTTCTATAAGACTGAGTGTAAATGAACTAAAGAGAGAGGAACAAAAAGATTATCCATTTATCCATTCTAGTTTTGTTCTGTGGCTGTGATAAGACACTGTAGCCAAAAGCAACTTATGGGAAGGAAGAATTTATTTGGCATAAACTCCCGGGTCACAGTCTGTCATTGAGGGAAGTCAGGGCAGGAACCCAAGCAGCAGCTTGAAGCAGAAATTGTGGAGAGAAACACTGGCTCCTCACTGGCTCATGCCCAGATAGCTTTTTAAAAATAACCTTGGTTCATCTGCCTAAGGAATGGTGTCGCCCACAGTAGGCTAGGCCCTCACACATCAATTAATTATCAAGATATGCTTTGACAGGTTTTAATTATTCATACCTCCAATCTACTGAAGTAGAAATACTTTGATAGACATCAGACTCATAATTTTTTTGGGCCTCCAGCCCCAGACATGCCTACAGGCCAACTGAATCTGAGAAATCCCTCAATTGAGGCTAATTTATAAAGTGATACTAGGCTCTGTCAAGTTGATGGTTAAAGCCATGTAGCACACTATCTGTTAAATGTGTAAGAGCACAGGCCTTGTGCTACAGTGTGGGGTGGACCTGGGTCTCTAGGAGATGTGAGCATTACAACTTATTTATAGTATTTGTCTAAAAATTAACCGGGAGACAAGCCTGGAGTCAGCAATAGCCACAGAGTCCAGGTGTCAAGGACTTTGCTATGAGAGGAAGAGATCTTCCTGCCCCGCCCTAGCGATTGGTACGTCACTAACAAGGTCCGAGGCAGGCACACCTCTAAAGGATACATTCTGGATAGAGCTGTATGGAGGCCCCGTGGTATATGGGTTACTGATCAAAGACTTGGAAGAAATTTGTGTGCATTTCAGCCATCTTGGCCTGACTTCGGCAAGCACAAACAGGCTTTGCAGCCAATTCCAAATCTTTGCACATGTTCAGGGCTATTTGTAAGGCGACACAAGCAATATCCCAGAGCCGTGAGTTGTAGAATAGATTACAGCGGTCCCCTTTGCAGGAAGCCATTGGGGTTTCATCTGAGTTTGTTCCCACAGTGGCCTCTCCCCTAGCTCTTCTGTTCCCATCAGGGCACCCCTCAAATCCTTTTGCTCTCTACACTTGTGATATGGCAGGGAGCTTGTGCTTTTAGAAGTATTTAATCTAGCTCTTCCTGCTTTATAAAAACCTGAGTTGGTTGAAGAGTTATTATTATTATTATTATTATTATTATTTATTATTATTCAGGTTAGTTTTATAGGATGGTCTGTAACCAAAATTAAGGGTGCAAAAGTAAATTAAAATTTGCCCCATCTCCTATGTGAACTCAAATGACCTTTTGGCTTCTTAAAATGAGTCTGACATTTTTCCTGGCAGTGTGTCTGAGGAGATAAGATAAATTAGAATTCCTGAGATGGTAGTGGCGGTGGGGAGGACGGTTGTTCATAGCTTCGAGGCAAACGTCTGCTTTCTTTCTCCAGGATATTAAGAAACCATTGACAGGAAGAAATGCTGGCATTTGGAAAAAGAAGGCAACGTGTCTCATAATATACTAGAGAAATCTGTTCAGTGTAAGAAGACATTTATCTCCACAATGACTGTGAGTCATGAAAGCAGTCCTTCCTGCACTGTGCGTGCGCTCTTGGCTGTGGGGCCTCTGTCTTCCAGAGTTAGTGTGAGCTGGCCCACTGTCCTATCAGAGTCCATTGCAGCCATTGTTACTGTGATGGAAACCTTGACCCCTCTATGACCTTATAGCTGGCCAGGCAGGAATGCTGGGAGTGGCAATCAGTGTCTAAGAAAGTAATTTATGCTGACAGCAGGTTCTCTCCCACTTTCCAGACTCCGGCGTCCACCACTGCCCATTGGGGCTGCCTGTGGGAACAACATTGGCTGTGCTCCAAGCAGGCTGTGGACAGCTCTTTGCTTCTTACCAGCCCTTAAATCCAGTCCTTGTAAGAAAACACTCGGTTCGCTCCATCCCCTAAGACTCAATGCTAAAACATGAGTGCGTTTTCCTGTTGCAAGACTTCAAATTTTTATTAGTCCTGGAGGGACCAGGAAAACTACAGAGAGGTCTTTCCTTCTACTACCAACTTCAGATTATTTGAGCTAAAACATAGAAGCCCGAAGAAGTTTGGGTAGTCTTATAGGCTGTTTTGATTTAGAGGATGAATCCTGAAGGCAAGATTAACATTACCCACATAAAGAGAAATTGATGGAGATGAGATGACCCTCCCAGTAAGTCTTCAGGAGGAACAACCGATTCAGGATAGGCTAGGTATTAGTACTGCCACCTGTGATCAAATACTTCCACAAGTCACCATGACACACAGAGTCCCCAGAATTCCACTGCTGCAAAGGGGAAAAATGCCAGAGGTCTGGTGGAAATGTGCTTCTTGGTCCACAGGACCAAATATTCCAGAGCCTGGTACAGATTGTCGATCCAGAGTTGAAATAATACTGCCAATAATTTGTCTCAGGTGGTTTGGAGTGTAGGCAAACTAGGCATACAATTTGAGTCAGCCACAGTGGGCCAGCTCCAATTCTGATGGCCTGGGCCAGGAACACAACCTTCCTTTCTTAATTCTGTATCGTGAATGACTTGCTAGCCTTGCCTGAGTCTGCAAGGCCATCTACTCTCTCTGCTCTGGCTTCTATGTTGCCGTCTTCCTCAGGTGGGCTCTTTTACACAACACCCAGAAGGTTAACAAAACTCTAGACACAGTTGTTATCAGTGCCCCTCCCACCCCAGGCCCCAGTCTTCTCCCAAAACATTCTCCCTAGTACTAACTAGAAAATGGAAACACATAGTTTGTGTGCAGCAGTACTGATAACCCAGCCTGGGTGTGTCAGAACCATTCAAAGTGCTGGGCTCTCCACACTGTTTCCTTTTCCCCAAGGGATTCTGCTAAAACACAGCTCTGATGTTCAGTCATGTGATAAGTCCCCACAGCATGGCAGAGCTATTAACTAAAAGGAACTCCATCCTGGTCACCATATAAGGAATAGTCAATCAGGCAGGAATGTATGAAACAGCATCGGAGGAAAAGCTGCACCTTACAGCAGCTAGCGTCACTTGTTCTGTTATTCCATGCGGTGTGTCGCTGTTTCATTATTATGTCAGAAAAAGATTTGATAGAAGTAGCCAGTGTGTTTCAGGGGTTGTCGTAGAAGTTCCAAGTAAGGTAGAGCCTTGTGTAAACTCCCGAAAAGTCAGACATGTGAAGGAGTCTTTCTGCAAGACACTCAGAATGCTTTCACTAGTGAAAGGGGGTGTGGTGTGGTGTGGTGTGGCGTGGCGTGGCGTGGCGTGGCGTGGTGTGGTGTGGAGGGGTGGGCAGACAGTCAGACACGGAAGCAAACAGCATGGATATCTACTTCAGATTACACAGAACTCTCCACTGCTTCCTGGTCACATCTGTCTGCCACTGTCTTTCCTTTATACCCCTCCCCTGCCTCTTGCTTCTTCAATGGGAAATTTTGACTTGTTGTTAACAGATAATTTGGATATGCGGACTTCTTTAAGTTTATTCATATCCAAGGTCAGCTGCCTATGCCCTTTCTCCATGGGTTCTCATTCATGGCTCTCGCCTCACTGCAAAGCATACACTGCGGCACACCAAAGCTGGCAGGAGCTAGAAGTCATCCTTCCCAAATCCAGTGTAGACCTTCCACCTGGTGGAAAGAGGGAAACTGTTGTGTTTTCCAACTGTAAGCTAAATCCACTCAGTTTTGCAGAGGCTTTGCAGAGATCTGTGCTCACCCTCGCCTGCACTTCTGCTAAGGCAGAGGTAAAGCACTGAGTTACCATAGAGGTGACTCCATAATCATTCCTTACCCACAAAGTACATGATGCTGATGAGGCTAGGTACTTGATCTTAGCACAGGCTGCTTACAATTTATGTATTGATGATTTTTATGAGAATATAGTACGTCAAAAATTTACCTGCATATCATTGTGTGTGTAGGGGGGAACTAACACAAAGAAAATATTATAAAGCAAACCTACTTCTGAAGAATAAATTATATTTTTTATTTTTGTTTCTCCATTATTGTTCATTGTTTAAGATAGACAATAGGATTGTACTGTAGATGTGTCTCAGATTTTATTGTGATCTTTGTCTTTCCGGCTTACGTGATGACAGTGCCTGCCTTGTCTAAGACCAAACTTCCCCATCTCTCTATTAAAAAACATTTAAGAAGAAAAACCATCCTAGCCAGAGGGTCCAGAGGGTGTTCTGGACCCTCTAGGAAGTCACAGGTATGACGGAAAGGGTGGGGGGAAGAGAGGACTGGAGCTGAGGATTCACCAGCCAAACCCAGTTGAGCAGGAGAATGCCATGAATTACCAGATGGAATAAGAAGACAAACTTGTGTTTTAGTGACAAGACAAAAAAAGAAAGAAAGAAAGAAAGAAAAGAAAACAAACAAACCAAAAAACCAAAACCAAAAACAAAGGAAAACCTTCAAAGTAGATGTATCTCAACATCCTTTAGTCTAGGAAAATGGTAGAAGGGGAAGGAGAAAAAAGAGAGAGAGAGAGAGAGAGAGAGAGAGAGAGAGAGAGAGAGAGAGAAAACACTAGCCAGAACAGGTCCTCTCCTGTTTAGGCCTTGACTGTGAAAATAAAACTAGCCCTTGCTGGTCACAGTGGCCTGGTGTTCACCCACCATTTAACACATTTGACAGGATTTCTATGACCTAAGGGTTTCATTTTGCATAGTATAGGGATGTCAAACAAAACGGGTGATTATTTCAAATTATCTAAGTGGGACCAACCTAATCATGGAAGATCCTTTCCTCACTGTGGAAAGAGGGGGAAGCAGGAGAGAGAGAGAGAGAGAGAGAGAGAGAGAGAGAGAGAGAGAGAG
>NW_021604656.1:9211327-9261034 GCF_004785775.1 Grammomys surdaster
AGAGAGAGAGAGAGAGAGAGAGAGAGAGAGAGAGAGAATGAATCTGGTCCGTACCAGATTCTGGCCTATAGCCAGGCTTTGTAGATTCTCCACTGTCCCCCCCCCCAAATGCTGACAGGCCCAGTCGATGTGCCAAGTGCAGTTCCCAGGGGGGCCTCACGGAAAGTGTGTGCATTTGGACAAAAAATGGTGTTTCCATCGGCACCTGCTCCCCAGCCCATCTCAGTGACACAGGAAGCCATTGTAGAAGACACAGTTTTTGGTACAGCCCCAGGCAACTGGTCATTTGTCACTGTCTAGTTTCACCCCACTCAAATATTTATAAGTCAAACTTCCAAATTCCTTCTGTCTTCCAAAGATTAAATTGATCATTTATCAAAATGAGATTTTCTGTATTATGTTTCCATGGTCAGCTCTGCCCAGGATTTGAAAGTCTCACTCAGGAAAAAGGTTGTGCCATGCTTGCTCGTCAGAGGGAGGCCCAGAGGTAAGTTCAGTTTTCATGCTGTCTGAAGCTGTAGGTCAGGAAGCCTGTGACTTCTTTGGAGGGGACCGCCTCCTCCTTGCCTTGGTATTTAACAAATCTGATAGAACAGGTGCCTGTCAGGGCCACAAGGATTTGTTCTTACCAAGGTCATCCACCACTCAACTTTAAATATGCGTGTCCTATATTCTGTTGAGCAGGCATCAACTTCTACTGCTTTAAGCCTCGATTTTTAGAGAAGAGATTCTATTTTCAGTGAGGTTATCGCTTGAACACGAATTTGCAAGGGCTTTAGCCACAGCGTGGCTCAAATTCTTCATTTTCCTTTGGAGATCAAGGATTCCTCCAAAGTAAAATGTTCACCTGTGAAAGACTGAAGTCTGCAGCCAGATCTCACAGTCTTTGGAGACCTGACCATACCTGTAAGTCATCCTGGCAATGCGTGCATGAGTTGGGAGCTAGAAGTCAACATCGGTTCACTAGTTTGTCTAGACTGGCTGGCCAGAGAACTTTAAGAGGCTGCCTGGCTCTGCTCTGTAACCTTGGGATCACAGGCAGGTAAGCTGTGCCTGGATTTTGTGTGGGTGCTGGGAATCTAGACTTGGGTCTTCATGCTTATGGAAAACAGTAAGCATTGGGTGCTCATGAAGCTGTCTCTCAGCCCCATCACGCTAATTTGAATAGCAACATTTTTGTTACCATCTACTATGAACTGCAGGAGAGCTTGTGGCCTTCTGTCAGGTGAGAGGCACACTTATTTACTGCCCAGCTCTCAAATTCCAGATATTAAAGTGGCTACATCAGTCAACACTCATGCTGACTGTGGTGACTCACAGGGCAGTACTGTGCCCCTGGGTGATTACCGTTGTCACATTAATGGCCTATTTTGTACTAGTCAGTGGCTTCTGTCCATCTACACCACAAAGCTCCATAGGTCATACAGAAAGACATGGATAAGCAAGACACGTTCTTCTCTTGGAAAAAGGTATTACGAAAGGACCTCGTGGGCAGGACTTTCTAGTGAGATAACAGTTCCATTTTGCCTTCCAAATGAGCTGCAGTGAGTTGAAATGGTCAAATGGTGTAAATGAGGGAATAGAAATATTTATCAGCATAAATCAATGTGGTCAACGTGGCTGAGAGGTGTGAACCTTTATTTTACTGGATTCCTAATAAAACTTTCCCGAAATGTGGATGACATTGCCATATAAAATGGAATATAAAGTATCTTGGAAAAATTTGTTAATCTTCTTATTTTAGCCAAATGTCTCCCCCAGATGAATGTAGACTCAAGACTCAGATCCAATCCTGGCTGTGCCGACTGAAGAAATGGAAATACATTTGGAAGGTGGGAACTCTGAGTGGAAATTTTCTTTCTCTTTGCTTTCCAACTCAGGCTGCACTCAGCCATGTTAGGCAGCGCTTGGATTCCGCAGTGGGAGAGGAGGATTTCAAGCAGAAAATTTCATTTTCAGTGCCAAGGGCCTCTTGTCTCTAGGATAACACTTTGTTCCTTCTTGAGTACTCTCACCTCTCCCTATTCCTTTGCTGACATTTTGCTGACCAGCCATTTCATTTGTATCTCTCTCTGTTGCGACAGACACAGTAAAGTATGAGGGTGTTTCCACACAGGGTTTTGTGTTCAAGTGAACGAAGGTCAAATCCTGTGTTCTGTAAAAGTTGTCAACATATTTCCATATAAGGACTTGGAGACGATGATAGCAAGAAGAACCGCCGACTCTCGGTTAGCTTATCACTCCTGGGCACACGGTTTCCATCACAGGCAAATCCTCCTCCTGGAACATTGCTTTCACCCAAGTTAGATTTTACTTCAGCCAGTGTCTTCTTGTTTTCATTATTCTGGATACATTTCCTATAAAGAGCTGAGGTAAACTCTTAAGCGTAGATGCACAGACATCCAAGCCTGTGGCTGCTTTACCCCAGAGGTGGATCCTTGGTAGGGCCTACAGATCCAGTGCAGATAGAGCTCGGAGTAGCATTCAGAGTCCACAAGGATCTGCCTGGTAAACAGAAGAGCCAGGGCAAGTCTTTAGTCTCAGAGTCAGCCTTGTCCAACTCACAAGAGGACTGAATGGTTACAAAACCCATGCAAACTTGGCTCTTGACTTCTGGACCATGGTTTTCTCTCTTGCTCTTTGAGCAGTGACAACTTCTAACATAAGAAATTCACACGAGGGCAATAGTGGCCTCCGAGAAGAGCATAGGATAGAAAAAACACCAAACAAATTATCACCTTTGAGTCACACAACTTATAGCATCAGTTTAGAACATAAGTCCTCTGGCTAGAGAGAGAACTTGGTGGTTAAAAGTGTGTTTTGCTCTTGCAGAGGACCCAAGTTTGACTCCCAGCACCCATGTTGGGTGGCTCACCACAACTCTAGCTACAGCTTTAGAGGATCCACCATCTTCTTCTAGACTCTGTGGGCAACTGTATTTATATGCCCATACCCCAAATAGATGCACACTCATCTATACGATTAAAAATAAAAATAAATATTTAAAACACATAGTCAAATGTAAAGAGAAAGGGAGACCTGGGAGAACAACATGTTTACATTATGAAGCTCAAAGACCACATTTTTTTTTTTTTTTTGGAATCCTTGGTTATGCGGAGAGGATGTATCTCCATCTTAACAGACAGGCATGTTTCAAGGGCCAGAATTGAAGATTTGGCAAAAGAGTGCAATGAATGGAATAGAGGAGCCGACAGCCAACAATGTTTGCTCGTGCCATGGGGAAGATGCAGTGTGTATGCAGCTCGCCCATTTAACTTTGAGTTTTATCAGCCTTCCTTGGAGCTGACACTCACTGATGGCTGACAAGGAACACGGAGCATGCTGACTGCTCCGTGCGTCTCTGTGTTTGGCATGCCATACCTTCATAGTTTCATATCTCGTGAGTGCCTGTGTGTGTTGCCCCTGGTGTCAATCAGGGTTCTCCATGGCAACACAAATAATGGTTGAGAGAGACAAGGATGTGGGAGACTTGTTGTCGGGATTGTGACTCACAGCTAGAGTAGCCAAGCATTCTCATGCTCTACTACCCAAAAGCTAGAGACCACTGAGTGCTGACATGGCTCAGTCCAAGTCTGAAGGCCTCAGAGCCCGTGAAATCAATGGTGCAGTGCTCATACCCAGGCTCCTGGCCTGAGAACCTGAAAAGACAAGATACTGGTATAAATCCTGGAGTCCAAAGGCTACACAGCCTGGAGTCCTGGTTTCCAAGAGCAGAAGAAAAGGGCTGTTGCTCTTGGAAAGATAAGGGTAAATTCTTTTAACATATTTATTCTTGAGACAGGGTCATGTGTATTCCAGGCTGGCCTAGAACTTGCTAAGTAGCCAAGGATGACCTTGAACTGCTAGCCCCTCTTTTTTCTACCTCTTAAGTGCTAGGAATACAGGCATGCAGGACCACACTTGAGTTGTGCCGTGCTGGTGATCAAACCCAGGGCTTCACACGTACTCGGCAAACACTCCACCCACAGAGCCACACCTCCAGCTCCTTTCCTCTACAGTTACATTTTGTTTCTTGGGGCGAGTGGAACAATATTTTAAATTTCAAACTTTTAAGTTGTCTGTGTGTGTGTGAGAGAGAGGAGGGGGCTGCTGTACTATGTGCTTGTTGCTGTGTGTGCACACACATGTGTGCGTGTAGATGCACATGAGTGAGTACATGTGGGTATGGAGACTGGAGGTTGACACAAAATGTCTTGTCTCGATCACTTTCCTCTTTATTTTTTGAGACAGTGAACTTGAAGGTCATCAATTCAGCCATGCTGGCTAGCCATAGAGCTTTAACAACACGCCTGTTTGCATCTGCACCTTCCATCCACAGTTAGTGTTCAAGAATCAAGCCTGCCCATCTTGATTTTATGTGGGTTCTAGGGATCTGAATTCAGGTCCCTGTGGTTGCCCACCTGACACTTTACCAAATGAACCATCTCACCAGACCTGTAAAGTTGTTGCATCTTTTATTACATTTATTTATTATTTATTGTGCAGCGAGGGAGCACAGGTATGCCGTGGCTCATGTGTGGATGTCAGAAGACAACTCAGAGCAGCCAGCTCTCTCCTTCTATTCTGCAGCCTATAGAGATCAAATCCAGCCCGTCAGGCTTAGTGGCACATGCCCTGAACTGTTGAGCCACTCTGCTGGCTCCAATAAAGGTTGACTTTTTTTTTTAAGTCAGCAGGCAGGCAACATATAAACCAAGTGGGATCCTGGAAAATACAAATTACCAGATCAATCCAAGATCCACAAAATACTACGTCAGGGCGAGCCCTGGTATTTAGGAAATACCAGGTTTTTAGAGATATTGAGTAAATTGAAATAAAAATTTCATACCAAGTCTCCTGAACCCTGTAAGCACTTGCCATCTCTCTGGCATTATTTCCTGAACTTAACACACTTACGTTCTGTGTCACGACCATGAGGAAGGCTTTCTCTTGTCACCCACTGTCTTTAATCTCCTCCCTTAGAACGCTTTTAGCTGAGAACCTCTGAAGGCTGCCTTCTCTGCGTTTTGTTTTTAAATGTTATTTCTTCAAAAAGCCCAGTGCCAGGAACGGGGTCACTTCTGTTGGAGTTGTTGGCCAACGAAATCCCACAAGTCTACCTCCAAACATTAGGCTGTTGGCAATTCTCTCGGTTACCCTCAAGAACTTGACAATAAGATCTGATTACTGAAGATGCAACGTAACTGAGTCAAAGGGCAATGAGAAATCAAACTGATACTCATGGAATCCATCCCTACCTAAGGAGCTGTTGACACTGATAGCTTCTTGGAGGGGCTGGGGTTGGTTTATTTGAAGGATTGTAGCCCCCGGCAAGCAGATCATGCTCTGTTGGGTGCCCCACACCCAGGTACATAAGGGCAGGACACTGCACTTGCTTTCTTTTTTTTTTTTTAAGTCATAAAGTTGAGTGCTTAGGGAATGGGGTAGATATGGGAGGATCTGGGAGTGGGTATCAATATGATAAAAATACACTACAAAATTCTCAAAGAACTAATAAAAACTTGGCATGGGGAGGTCTTCTAGACCCAAGTTGTTAACCTTCTATCCAGCTCCTCATAACACCCTGCTGTTTGCTTTGCCCAGCTTGTACCTAACAGCTTCTAGTTTTCTTAAGCGTAAACTGATGCCTCTGCACACATGCAGGTTATTTTACCTTGTAGGTACCCAGTCCATCCTGCCACATGGATGAGGAAGTACAGATATAAACCCAAGTCCTCTGGAACAGGCACCCTGTCTTTCACGACACTCTGCACCTAGCTTCCTGCTGGGAGTCACCCTGCTCAAACCAGCAGTGCTTCTCAGCCACGCAAAACACCACCCTGCACTGAGGACGGCAGAGGGAGACATTCAGATAGTGAGGAGGCAGCTTTTCTTCCTCATCAGACCAGGGGAAAAAAATCCTCAAGAGCGACCTCAACGCCTGCTACAAATTAGTTGCCAAAAAAATATTTGCTTAACTCTTGAACTGTATGCTTGGGAAATAAAAGGGAATTTATTCTTGCTTTGTAACCAGACCCTTGAGAAATACCCGCTGCACTTCCCCAACTCCTTTGAGAATTACCTGGACACCCTATGCCCTGCCCTTTCTTTATCCCATCTATTAAATGAGATATTTGTGTTTTAAATGAAGACCATTGTTGGCCCATCATCGGTGGGAAAGCGTCGCCGTGCACACATTCCTCCTGTAATAAAAAAATAAATCCCTTAAGCCTATAATTTGCTCCTGTGGGTTTTGAATTTTGAAGTCCAAGAATGCATCTGCCATCGGGGAGGTGGATGCTGGGGCTGAGCGGCTCTGCAGCTGTGTGTGCACCCATTGTTCGTGGTGGGAGAACGGTTAGGAGGGGCCTGGTGTTCTGTTCCCATAATAAACCCTATGTTTCTAAACACAGGTGCCTTTGGATGCAGACACCTGTGTCATTAAATGGGGCCAGATTACAATAGCAGCTCAGAAACGGGCCCCTTGGATATGCGGGGTGCCATTACAGTGGGACCTCTTATCAACCATCGCTATTATTTCTTTGATGACACTGTGGTGCAGAAATGGTGGTGACTTACCAAATTATCTATCACCGTGCTTTCAACTCACTGCCTTGTATTGTGGAGTAGGGGAGGGAGCCATGCTAGAATCTGCCCCCATTGTCATCGCTGAAAAGAGCCATCAGATGCCCAGCTACTTCCCGCTATCAATGCCATCTGCTTCTTCCTTCATCTCTGTGTCTGTCTCTGTTGTTTGAAGTACAGGAATGAAAGGGTTCATGAGAAATGCTTGCTCACTGGGGGCTTTGATGAGGAGTCCTGGGAAATTATCAAAAATGCACTGGGAGGTAAAAAGGAAGGCTATCAGGTGACCCATGGCCATTCTCCGGCAGCTCGCCCTGGATTCCTGTGACTTAGACAAGGGGACTTGGGACACCACATGCCTTGCAGGGATTGGTAGTCTCTGCCGTTTAGATCCGTGGGAACTTACCCTTCAGCATTTACTTTACTAACTAGTGTATTCTAAGCCATAGTATAACAAGAGTGTACTTCTATATTGGCCAACAAAGTTCATTTCCACTTGTACTCTCAAGCATTTTATAGAGAGGTAATTGTCATGCAAAAGCTTGTTTGTATTAAATGCACAAAACTTTATAAGCATTGAAATAATTCCACCTGTGGAAACATCATCACCACATTCGTGTTAAGCCTGCAAATGTGGGATCCTGCCTTCCCTCTCTGTCTCGTTGTATTGTAGGTGCCGTTTGGAACATAATACTTTTCATGAGAGCTACTACCTTAGCAAGGTTTCCCATGGACTGCATGGTGTTGTCGATTTTCGGCATTGTGCTACAGTTATGGTTTATTTTGTGTAACTGAAACGTTTGCCAGTTGATCGATGTGTATGAAGTATGACTCTCCTGTAAGAAGCTCATTGTGTGTCACCTACACCTTGCTATGTCTTCTTCCTCTAAGCCCCTCTCTGTCTGTCTGTCTGTCTGTCTGTCTGCCTGCCTGCCTGCCTGTCTGTTTCTCTGTCTCTCTATCTCTCTCTGTCTCTGTCTCTGTCTCTGTCTCTGTCTCTCTCTCTCTCTCTCTCTCTCTCTCTTTCCCTCTCTCCCTCTCCCCTCTTTTGCTTAATTCTGTGTTCAAATCCCCCCTGGCCAACTCAGACTTGGCCTATTTCTGACTCACCCTAATATCCCTTTCTGCGGAAGGGTCTAGGGGTCAGGTTATCAACAGACAGCTTGTAAAGACATCCTCACCCCACTGTGGACCACAGCTTGGAGCTGTGTCTCTGGCCCAATCACTTACAAAATTGCATGATGTGAAGCGAATAGCTGAAATAGTACTGCTACCACACTCTAGATCAGTGGTTCTCAATCTTCCTGACGCTGTGGCCCTTTAATACAGTTCCTCATGCTGTGGTGACTGCCAGCCATAACATTATTTTTGTTGCTACTTCATAACTGTGATTTGCTACTGTCATGAATCATAATGTAAATCTGTTTTCTGATGGTCTTAGGTGACCCTGTGAAGGGTCATTTGATCCCAAAGAGGTCATGACCCACAGATTGAGAATCACTGCTCTAGAGCCATGTCTAGTCCTGTCAAAGTGTTCCACACAACCCCACGACCCCAATTCCTCCCACACTGGACTCTTATCTCTTCAGTACTGTGAGCCCACTCTGCTCAGGATTCAGGGATCCTGAGAGACAGTGTTCTTTCATTACAGAAGAAAACTTAGGAAAGACGAGAAGCAAAATGTGACCTACACATCTTGGGAAATATCCATGCACAGCTGCAAAGTGCTGAAGTGTGTCCATGACCCACAATGGACTTCACATGTCATTACTTCCTGAGATTGCAGAGATCTCCTGTAGAAGTCTATCCCCTTGAGGGTAAGCGCTGCCCTGGAAGAGTATCCTCTGTCACAACAATGCTCTGACATTCATGTGGCTGTGTCTCCTCTGAGAGGCACCATGGTCCCGTTTCTCTATCCCCATCCCCCTTTTTCCACATTTCGAGAGTTTCTCTTTTGGCTCCTACCCAGGGAACAGTTGCTTCCTGTGGAGAATCTTGTGGGCCCAGAGTTCATGGGAGCCTCCCACATGCTAAGTGTCCTTTCCAGAAGTAGCATTTGTCCTGGGAGACCTGAGGAATATCACATTTTAAAATCAGTGTCCCCTTTGCTACAGAAATATGACTAATTTGCTGAAACAAGAGATAGCATCTTATTGCTTTCGGGAGCAAGAAAAAAACCTCTCAGGCAGCACTGAATTGTGAGCCCCAGGGCTCTGGCCTCTCATTAAGTTTAAAATAAGGGAGAATTTCCAGATGCAGGCACAGAGGCCTCTTTCTCTTCAGATTTGCTCTGCGTGCCTCTTGTGTGTAGAAATTCTACACGACCTTGAGGAGACTGGGGATGAGCCAGCCATTGTGATCGATAGAGAGCATTTGGAGCCAGACCAATGCAGATGGACCATCCTTGCTTACAACAGAGACAATTAAAATGCAGGATTGCTACCCCCAATCTCATCCTAGTCTCAAGGAGAGTGCTGCAGACCTGCCTTTGATGGTACAGTTCTCTAATCCTCTCAACACATACACTAAGAGGTAGACAGACATCCCTTGAAACCTGGAAATACTTAAGTCTAATTTTTATTGTTTTCTTTTGTCTGAGAAAGGATCTCCTTATAGTGGTCAGGCTGATCTCGAATTTGTTGTGTATCCTGGCTTTGAGCTCTCAGTGGTCTTTCTGCCTCAGTTTCCACACACACTTGGATGGCAGACACACGACACCATGTGTCTCCATTTGACTTTAAGCTGAGAGAGGTTTGTGAGGAGAAAGCTTGAAGATCAATCATCAAACATGTGCTGAGTTTCAGCACCACAGAAACCGAAAGCTCACAGTCTTTGCTATATTTCTGTCTTTCTCCCTATTCTGTGCCTGCGGTGCCCACTGATTCAATTGTGGGATAATTGTTTTGGTAGGAGTAACCAGCTGCCTTTTTTTATAATGAAAATTCTTTTTTAAATATAATAATTTATCAATTCTTTGAGAACTACATATAGTGTGTTTTTATCACTGCCAGAAGACACAGTTTACCCAGGTCTCCTGAGACCTCTGACTTCTGCTATCTTTCTGCCCCTCTCCCTTCTGTTATGCAAGCCTGACAAGTTAGGCTTGATCGGTCCTGTCTTAGTCAGGGTTTCTATTCCTGCAAAAATATCATGACCAAGACGGAAGTTGGAGAGAAAAGGTTTATTCAGCTTACATTGCTGTTCATCACCAAAGGAATTCAAGACAGGAACTCACACAGGGCAGGAACTTGGAGGCAGGAGCTGATGCAGAGGCCATAGAGGGATGTTTCTTACTGGCTTGCTTCCCCTGGCTTGCTCAGCTTGCTTTCTTATAGAACCTAAGACTACCAGCCCAGGGATGGCCCCACCCACAATAGGCTAGACCCTTCCCCCTTGATCACTAATTGAGAAAGTGCCTTACAGCTGGATCTCATGGAGGCATTTCCTCAAGAGAAGCTTCTTTCTCCCTGATAACTTGTGTCAAGTTGACACACCAAACCAGCCAGTACAAGACCCCAAGCTATTTGCATTTAACCAACTGATGGTTTGGGAGACAGCTTCTTGCCATGGAGCACAGGTTGTCCCCTCCTGCCTCTAATTTTGTTGAGATCCTAAATATGAGTCACCATGCCTGATAGGACCTCCGGTTCTTTGAGGATGACCATCATGTCACCTGACATTGCAGTTTCCTATTAGAAGATAAAGGCCAGTCTGTTTGTCTGTCTGTCTGCCCCCAGGGACGTGTAAGCTACATGTGAACAGATGGGTTATATTTTCTGTTTTCTTCTCAGCTCTATCCCTGCATCTGAGTGAGTCCTGACACACACTGAGAATGTACAAGAAAGGCATTGACAGGCCTCAGCCAGGTTCCTCGTGCTCTGTGTATTCTTAGCTTCCTGTCTGAGCTCTGAACAGTCTTCTCTGCCCCCTGTGACCTGGCTGGAGTCTTCTCACTGCTGTGGTTGACTGCATGAGAACTGCTGTTCCTACTCCCCCTAACCTTCCCTCTTCTCCTTGTTTAATCAAATGTGACTTAGGACAGGGACACATTCTGAAAACCGCCATTAGGTGACCTCACCATCCTGTGAGCATTGCAAAGTGTACACGCACACACCTAAAGGGTAAGATACCCCCCACAACTTGTAACATGCTACACATACAAAGGCGTGCTGCATAATATATGTAGTGTTTCCTATTGCTCTGAGGGGTGCCAGAACAACATAGTAAAACTGGATCAGACATAAGGGAAGTTGATAATATTTGGAGATATGAGGAGAAAGGTGCTGTGGAGGTTTGGTCTTTTGCTTATAATGTAATGCTAAATACTGGCCCCCAAGGCCTGGATCCCCCCAGGGATGAGAGTCTGCACTATACCCAAGTGATACTATATGACCTTGCCCTCCAAGTTATCCCTGATTGGTGAATAAAAATGCATACAGCCTATAGGTGGGTGGAATTGAGACAGGCATGGTTTAGGACTACTGGGGTCTGAGGAGAACCACAGCAGTGCGAGAGGGAGAGAAAGGGAGAGAGGAGAAGATGCCATGGGATAAAAATTTTAAAGTCATGGCCATGAGGGCTGGCCAATTGACTTTAAGAGCAGCCCAGATGAAACATAGCAAGTAACGACTCGGGGTTGTCTATAGAAAAGTAGATTCTAATAGCACAGAGGGTGGATTATCTGCCCAGCTTCCATGCTGATAAAGGCTTATTATAAATTAAAGGTCATATGTGTGTCTTTTTTCTGGGAATTAAATAACCAAATGTGGGGTAGAAGCCTCTGATTGGGATTAAGTATTTTCTACAACAAGGTACCAGACTGCTTCCAGGGGGACCCAGATGTAGTGTTATTCACCAGTAACTTTTCACATGGAGGATAAACTCTGAAATACTCATAGAAGCATAGAACCGTGCAGTGAACGCATAGGCAGGGGCATGGCTGTTTGTTATTAAACATTACATACCATGCTGCACTTCTTTTTATGCCGGCAAGGTTGCAGGTTCGTTTCGCCACCATGACCATAATCATGTGAGTAGCTTCCAGTAATTTACATAGCTGAGTTCTGCTAAAACTTTAGTCTGGTAAACTTATGTGGATAGCTGACAGTTTAAAATCTAAACTCTGTAAAGATACGTACAAGGTGAGGAATGTTCCTTCCTTGAACTTGCCAAAAAATTGGCCAGTAAAACTTTATGGGCTTTTTGGCTTTTAGAGTAATCCTGGTTTCTGCTGTGACTTCTGGGGTTGGATAAAATAGTTTACTTTTAATCATCTTTTAAGATGGCGTTTGCGTGTAAGAGAATAAATTTACCTTCAAGTCTGGCTTTTGCTGCTTTCCTCCAGATTGCCTGATCAGTCACAATACTACTGGTTTGTCTATAACTCCCATAGCAGAGAAAAACGCTCCTTTCAAATGTCCAAATCTTGATCCCCAGGAACCGAATGCGAGTTTATATGACTTTGTACAACTCTAGCAAACACTACAGGCAATCAGTTTATAAAGAGAAAAGGTTTATTGGGCTCACAGTACTGAAGGTTTCAGCCCATGATCACCTGGCCTCATTGTTCTGGGCCTGTGACAAAACAGAATATCATGGGGGAAGTGTGTGGCTAAGCAAAGTCACTCACCTCCCGGCCGAGAAGCTAAAGGGAGGAAGAAGGCACAGGGTGTGGGTTACTCAAAACTCAGAGGGTATGAAGAGGCTTATAAAACCTTACTAGTTTACAAATTAATTAAAATATCATAAGAGATTGAACAGAAATGTGTTCTTGTGAACAATGCTGTTCCCAGAATACACAGATAACCAAATGAAAAAAATCTCAGTGCCAGGTATGGGACACTTCCCCAGGAGTTATTGATCTGGAGATCTCAGAGGCACCCAAAGAAATATGGGCCATGGTCATTGCTCTTGGTGGTCCACTATAACTACATGGTAAGATCTTATTAAGGAAGACACCTCACTTTTGGTTGTAAAACACAGAGAAGCCAATCTTAAATTAACTCAGAACCTCTTTTCCTGCTGGTTAGCTTCCGGCTGGCTGAGCAATCAGAGCATTAGAAGGGACTGTGTAGGCTGAGGGCAGGGCATGGGAAAATCAACGGTCCTATGTACTACTAGACCCTGCGTATTACAGTACCAGCCTGCCAAGCAAGAGATGTCCACTGTGCAAGAGTGACAAGATTTCTCACAAGGGTAGGTGACCACTCTTGATTGGATCGGAGGCTTGCTCCACAGGAGGGAATTCATGCCCAGTCATGCCCAGCACTACAAATGGGTCAAAACCCATAGTGAGGAAAACCAGAGGTCCCAGGGGAGAACACATTGATGGTCTTCTTTCTAAGTGGTCATGCTGTCAAACTGTCTTCTAAATGTTTATATTTATGTCCGTAGATGTGTGCTGCTCCCCAACTTGGTCAAAGAAGCATCTTATCGGCGGAGGCACGATTTAACTCAGAGACTCAGCTCAAAGCACTGAGCACGTAGATGAACAGCTATAGCAACACGCATGCGCGCACATGCGCCCACAGGCTTTTTATTTTTAAGCCACACGTGAACCAGCAAAGCTTTGCCACTTCGTGAACCACTTGTCTCTTCTGCTGACCTTGCTCATTCGTTTTGTTTTGTTTTGTTTAGCTGATGGTAACACCACAGCCAGACCAAACTAATTTGGCAAGGTTTGGGGTTTCTCAATAACCCTTACTTTCCTGGCTCGGTTTGGATCACATGTTTCCTGTGTGCCACTGTTGGGAGCATACAGCCACAGTGTGGTTCATGGCTCCTCTGAACCAGGCAGCAGCCCGTAAAACAGAGTCCAGCAAGCATAACAGGGCTCTGAAGAGCTGTGGCATCCTCCGAGTCAGAATCTTTCCTTAGAGATGCTTATGAAAGATTCTTAACAGCAACCGCCCACCTTGTATCATCCAAGAAAACGAATATCCTCATCTCCCCTGTTCCCCATCACCACTCTGCCTCAACATCTAGGCAGTTACAGTCATTTCAAAGGAACACCTTTCCATTTCGGATCCTGGTGTTCAATCTATCTGTATTGGAATCTGGGTCTGGCGAATTCTCATTTACTTCCTTTGATTTTTCTCCCCATTGAGCCAGATTAAAAACTGCCCTGTATTGTTTTCCCTTCTCTATCTGCTGATTTGACCATATTGGCTAAAGAGGCTGGGCTGGAAGTATTCCATGGCCACAGCAAGCCCTCTAATTGTACAGGATGCAGTCAACAGATACGAATACAAACGAAGAGAAAATCTAATCTTCTCCAGGAATGTGCTTCCCAGAGCACATAAATAGTTTCTTCAGGAACGAGCATTATCCCAACTAAAACACACACACACACATACACACACACATACATACACACATACACACACATACACACACACACAAACACATACAAATACACAACACACACACAAACATACAAATACACAAACACACACACATACACATACACACATACACACACATACAGACATAAATACACATACAAACATACACATACTCAAACACATACTCAAATACACACATAAACATACACACATACACACACACATACCCACACATACTCAAACACATACTCAAATACACACATACACACACACACATACACACACAAACATACACACAAACACATACTCAAATACACACATAAACATACACACAAATACACACAAACATATACAAACACACACAAACATACAAACACACACACACACATACACACATATACATACAAATACACAAACACACACAAACATACACACACAAACACACACACACACACACTAACCTAAGATTGTGTTTTTTAAAACTTTGATAATTGACAATGACTCTACACTTGAGAAAGTATATGACGTCAGAACTCACAGGTCAGGTCAGAACAAGTCTTAATAAAACTACTGTGGCATAACTGTTCAGCCATGAGATGGCTTCTCGGGGAGCCTTCCATGGTGTGCCCACTTCAGATGTTCTCTGAACTAAAGGATCCAGAGAGTATCAAAAACCCAGGAAAGAGCATGAAGTATGCTGTGCTAGCCCCATCCATCTCCCACATATAGTGGCTGTGCTGGGGCCACTACTGTGTATGTGCTAGCCAGCTTCCTGCTGGCACTGATGCTGCTCTTACAGGGGGCGGGGGGGGGGGGGGGGGCACAGTTACTCACTCACACTGCAGACCTGCACAAGTCCAGCAGGTAAAGCTCTGCAGAAGAGTTTGGGCATAACTGGAGCTTCCTGTCTTCCTCTACTACCAGCACCCAACCAGTCTCAGATGTCTCCCAGAGGTGCCCAGACCCAGAATGTACTTAGAACTGGGTTTTTGGTGCCTGTTCTCAGTGTTGGATCCCCAACTGAATAATTCCCCCAAGCCATTGTATCAAAGCCACAATATTATGAGCAGTACACACTTGTAAGAGGTGGAGCCAGCAGGAGAGCTAAAGTCATCGAGTTCCTTGAAGGACACTAGGGGTCCAGTCTCTGCCTCTTCTACTCTTTTGTCTCCCACCCAGGAAGTGAATAGTTTGTTCCATTCAGTGCCACTGCCATGATATATTTCCACACCACAGACTCAGAACAACAAGGCCTATTAGTCATGGGCTGAAACCTCCATAGCTGTGGGCCAAAATAAATCTTTCCTCTTTATTAGTTGACTGAATTGTTCTGGTGACAGACGCTGGCTAGCACACCATCCTTCATGCTCGCCCCTGGGTTATGTTGCCCAATGGAAAATTTGAATTTAAGCTTTGTTCCAAGCTTTGCTTCTTGAGAAAAAAAAAAGACAAAAACACATTTCCACTTGGGAAATGTCACATTCCATTGTCTTATTTCTGGAAATCTGAGATGCCCATCTGTGTTGGTTTGAATGAGAATGGCCTACACAGTCTCACATATTTGTGTGGTTAGTTCCCAGTTTGTAAACTATTTGGAAGGATTAGGAGGTAGGTCCTTGTTGAAGGAGGTATGTCCCTGGGAGTGAGCTTTGAGGTTTTCAAAGCCCAGGCTAGATCCAGTGTTGCTCTCCCTGCCTGCTGTCTGTGGGTCAGGACATAGCTCTCAACCACTCCTCCAGCATCATGGTTACCTACCCATGTGCCACCACGCTGACTTCCATTATGATAATGGACACCTTCTGAAAGTGTAAGCAAGCCTGCAAATTAAATGTTTTCTCTTACAAGAGTTGCCCTGGTCACTGTGTCTCTTCACAGCAATGGAACAGGAACTAAGATGTTCTCAGCTTTGTAAGGACCAGAGTTTTACTTAAGCCAGCCAACCAACCAACCAACCAACCATCAACCAACTAACCAGGTAGCCAGCCAACCAGCCAGCCAACCAACCAACCAACCAATTGACCAACTAACCAACCAGAACAAAACAAAATAAAATGGAAGTAAACCAAAACAACAACAAAACTTACTTGTTGTTTAACTTTAGATAGAAAATGACCCAAATCCTTGGATTATGAACCTTCCTTGGGAAAAAGCTCTTTAAAAAGATTTAGAATTCCCGAGTTCTCTATGTACAAGTGCAGCAGTGGGTGGTGAATGGTGGCCCTCAAAAGGCCTGTCAGGGTCCTACCCTTGGGACCTGGGTGTTGTTTGACTTCACCAAGAAAGAGGATATTCACCATTGTGATGGACTTAAGTCCATGGAGAGAAGAAAATCGCCTTGCATTAACTGGGCTGAGTCTACGGTCCATCTTAAGGCAGTTAGTTGCTCTTGAATCAGAAAAGGAAAGGAAGACATAAGCCCAGAGGGGAGGAGGAATGGGAAAGAGACTGTAGAGATGTTATAGGAAACCAAGGATTGGCAGGGATCATGAGCTAAACGTGACAAGGACGTGTTCTTTTCCTCGGACTTCTGACTTCTTAAGCTATAAGAAGATATCGTTCTGGTGCCCTGAGTCAAGGGGAAACTGAGGGAATAGATCCCTGGAAGGGAGCACCCCTTGTCACCTGGACCCCTCACTAAAGAGATGTTTATACACAGAAGGCACTCCCAGGGGTTCATTCCAATGCAGAGAGACTTGTGAAGAGCACACTCATGGGTGAGCAAAAGAATGGATACACACAGTTCCCAAGGATGCTGTGGGAGAGCCAGCTCTTTGTACTCAGTGCTCAAAGTTATCGGATGATTACTTCAGTCCCGCTGGCTCTAGGACCATCCACAGGAATCCTTAAAGAGCGAGCTCTCCACATACTTTTCAAATTCATTTTGCAGTGTTGTCCTTCCAAATCCACCTTGCTCAAATGTGCCGGCCAACACTCTACAGTGACCCACAAACTCCAGCCCTCCACAGTTTTCATCACGTAGCTAAGCTTTCCACAATGTTAGTTACTAATAGTCAACTGTGGCTCAACAAAAGTAGATGATCCATAAGCTTCGAACTCCCCGCCATTTTGAGTAGACTGATGAGCGTATGCCATCTGGTCTTCTCCTCTTGATCCGGCGTATCCATTCTGTACATGTGTTCCATCTGTTAGTCACTCTGTAGCCATCTTGGTTAGCAACGGACAGTCATGGCCTCATGGTGTTTGGATACAGTGGCCAGGGCTACCTGGATATTAGGCACTGAATGAGAATCTTGGAATGGATCCCTCACAGACTGGACAAGAGCAGATGTGCAGGATACTAGACTGGATAACATGCTTAACAGGTAATAACTGACTGGAGCTTAGGTCCACTCACAGATGAAGGTCCACACAGGCTTCTTCTCCTCTACCTTGGCTCATTTCTAGAGAAAACTATGAACAACAGTCTTTATTGGAAACACAGATTGTCTGAAGTTTCAGAAAACTTGATGGCTTCTTGGTTAGGCTTTGTTTTTCTCAAAGTTTGTAAATCCACTGACAGCCGAGAGTCAGGGACCAAGACCTGTTCCTCAGCGTTCTTTTGGAAATTTAAATATTTCCTTTCACTGCTGGCTTTAAAACCAGTGACTGTTTAAACCAACGACTTTTCAGGAAAATTAAGGGTTTTTGTCTGTTTTGTTGGTTGGTTGGTTTAGCTTTCTATGAGATGAATTATGTTTTTAATTTTTTTATGAACTGATTACAACTTAAAATTCTTTGATAGAGCAGCAGTAGTTATATGCTTCTCATTGGAGGGCACTCTCCTGTCTTCTGCTTAGTATAGAGAGAGACGTGCTTGCATGCCCACCATGCTTTTTCCAGATGCAGAACACAAGGCTGCTTCCCTGCAGAGCTAACCTGTCAGAAGCACTTCACAGAGCTCTGCCCACGACCTCCAAGCTACAGTAAGCAGCGAAGAGATTCTTGAACTAGGTCCAGATGGAAAACACAGTGACAGCTTTGGATTCTTTCCAGGGGCCCCAGAAGAGGTGCTGTAGACACACATACTTCTTCATAGGGTCTTTAGAAGAGGAGGGGGGTTGGAGAGCCACAGCCCTAAAGTCTTTTCCCCGGTCAGAAGTAAACAGACCTATTACAGGGCCTATATTTCATATGGACATTTTCACAGGACTTTTGTAGACTGTTACGAACGCAGCCTTCGTGGTGTGAAGAAAACCCAGGCTGAGAAGTGAGCCTGGCTTGCCTGTGCGCTATGGGCCGCACCACAATCTGGCCCCTCCTTTCAGTTCAAGCTTTAATTCTTTCTCTGAGAAGAGGAGGAGTAGGAGACTAGCTTCTGGGGTCATGGCGAGGACACAATGAGATTGATAGAAACTTTCGTTTGTAAAGATGGCGCCTGTCATACAGATATATTAGGAATGTTCCAAGGAAGCATTTCTCCTGAAAGAGACATGCGTCATTGGATGGTTACAAGAGCTCTCTGCAAGGAAGCAAGCTGGGGGGCTAAACACCCAGAATCCTTTTCATTTTCTTGAGAAAATAGGTTAAGGTTGAGATTCCTCACTTCCTGGGGTAGCCAAAGATTTGCGTGCACAGTGGTTTCTCTGAGAAGACAATGGCTGTAGACTGGCCCTGGAATTCTTGCATGAAGGGATATGTGGGGATATGATGGGAACACATACCTACGTGACAGCCAAAGTTGCCAATACGCTGTAAAGAGGAACAGCGCAGTGGGTGTTGCTACACCTAGTGTAGTTAGGGACATAGTGTTCTACGTGGTTAGTGAGCTGTCCAAGCTGCAGGGGATCTTAAAGGTGGTCAGGCTCTCATTTCATTTCAAGGGATAAAGCCTGGGCTCTGCGTGTTTCCCTGGTCACACAGTTAGGTCACCCAAGGACTGTTGGTTCAGTATTTTCTTCATAGTCTCTTTTCCTTTGTAAGGGATGACCTGTACAAAACCTACAGCTCTTGGCCACTCAAAGGGGTGTCCCAGAGTCTACGAATCCATACTTTCTGTAAATGAGGAAACTAACTGTACTAGAGAGATTCAGCAGCCTGCTTAATGTTGCACAGCCCCATACTTCTGAGGCTCATCCATGATCATTATGGCCGTTGGAGGACTTGCCGGCTGCTCACGTGACCTGAAGCCAGTCACTTAATCTCTCCCCCACCCCCACCATGATACTCAGGAGTGTGGCTAGTGCATCAGCACTGATGACGTCACTTGGCAGAAACCAAAACCACCCCATCCCCACACCTGCCGCTTCTGAACAAACCGAATGTTTCCGTTCACAGCATTCCTCTCTGTTGCTCATTCGTGAGGGAGGTCAAAGACCAGAATCTTCTATCTGGAATCTTCCTTCTAGGCTCTGAAATGTTCTGAGTTCTTCCCGATTCTAAAGACACATCTGAAGGATGAAGGGCCTGAAGGTCGGAGTGGAGGGACAATTGACAAGGACATGGTTCTTTCTCTTGGGGATGCTGTTTCTGGGTCTTGGGAATTAGGTGTTTGTAGCTAGGCCATTAGTCATTGATCCAAATCAAAGACTTGTCCTCAGCATTCCTCGATGCCTCTGAGAAGGACTGAGCACAGTGAGTCTCTGCAATAGGAAAGGAATGAGTGTGGACTCCCAGAAGAAACACTCATGCTGAGGCAGGCCTAATACAGCGGGCCAGCCGAGGGACGGAGACCTTGGCTTTCGGACCAGCTATGGGCCTTCCTTCTCCTGACTCACATCCTTCAGAGTGTCTCCTGACTCTTTGCAGGCTTATACATGACCTTTGGAATCAGTGATCGGTGGACTTTGTCTATTGAAGATCACAGAGCCCTCAACTCAGATTCAAGGAGACCAGAGTACTTGTCTCAATTCAGCTACCGAAAAGGCTAAGGGAAGGAATAAAAAGAAAGCTTACACGATCAGCCCAGGCTCCTCCTAACGGCAGTTAAGAAGGAATTCTAAGTACTTTCACTGATGTACAGGATGCAAAATCAGGGCTTAAAGATATGCTTCTCTGGCTGGCAAGATGGCTCAATAGAAAAAGGGGCTTGCTGCCAAGCCTGACAACCTGAGTTTGACCCCTGGGTTCCACACGGTAGAAAGTGTGTACTGATTTCTGGAAGTTGTCTTCTAAGCTCCACACATGTGCTGTTGGCGTATGCATACCAAGCAATACTGCCCACACATATAAATAAATGAATATAATTTTTAAATTAAAAAATAAGTTTAAAAAAATACTTGTCTAATGAATGTGGCTGAGATTGCTTTTTCCCCAGTCCAAGACTTGGCCACACAGGAAGAGAGATGGGGGATTTGGAGTTTTGGGACACCAAGAAACAGAATTCCCAGAGAAGCAGAGATGAGTGATCACTTTACTCAGTGGCTTCTCGTAATATTGTGTTAAGTGAAGGATGAATCCCTTTCACTTTGGTCTCAAATGTAAGTAAAAGAGTTACATTTCTCACATCTTCTAATCAGCCCTATTCTTTTACATGACCAGGGAGACACATAGCCAAGATAGCCCTCAGTTTTGTCTATATACAGGGGAAGCAGTTCAAAATACCCAACACAGGACACTCTCCTAAGCAGCTTTGCCAACTTCCCTCTGGATGGAGCACCACTCTCTATAACCCCAGCCAGTCAGCGTTTCTGACTACAGAGCCCTTTCATCAACCTCAACCTTTAACAGTTTTTATATTTTATTTTATATTTTATTTTATTTTATGTGTATAAGTGTATAAGTGTTTTATCTGCATATATGTACACGCACCACTTATATGCTTTTGGAAGTCAGAAGAGGGTATTGAATCCCCTAGAACTGGAATCACAAATGTTTGTGAACTGCCCTGAGGTTTCTGAGAATTGAACCTGGGTCTTCTGGAAGAAGAGCCAGTGCAGAGGCCATTCTCATTAGAACCAGCATAGAAGGGCAGGTTGTGAATGATGGCTCTTCAGGAAGAAGCTTTCAAAAACTGACTGGAGAAAGCAAGGACCTTCCCCCTTCTCTCTAAGGCACTGAAAAAAAATCTTGTGAAGATAGTTTGATTTTAAATAAGTGTGCCTAGCAGATAAATGGTGAATCAGAATTTTGAAGTATATACAACTGTCCTCGAGTAGATTCCATGTTTTGGTTTTCCTCTCTCTCTCTCTCTCTCTCTCTCTCTCTCTCTCTCTCTCTCTCTCTCCTTTCTTTCTTTTTAATGGGAAGGTCTGTGCCCAACTAGAATCCAGCTCTCTGTAAGAGCTAGTTTTTCTATGGAACTAGAAAAGGTTCTTTGTAACTACATCATGGACTAAAGAGAGACTTCAGGTTCTAGTGGTCACATGACAGGGATTATCTGTCACTACCAAGCTCCCATGTAATCTAGACCTCATGAAGACCAACCTTTACTGTAAAGATCGACATAAATCACCAAGAGAGAAGATTTGTTCCCATTCATAAACGGGCCAAAGAGGCATCTAGTCAGAGGCAGTGGCAGTCAAACCAGATTGTGGATCAGAGGCACAACCAATCCCCATTCATCAACACACTGCCCTCTAGTGGTCTGGAGGAGCATTGTCAAGCTGATGTGACTAATGTAGTATATTATTTTCTCACTGGAGTGAAAAACTTGATCTTCATCTGAAACAAATCATTACAAGGTCTTAATTAAATAATCCTGTTAGGGCTCCTCTGAATGAGGATCTGGTCCTTCCCCCGTGTTACATTTCCTTGGTGACTCTGAGGTCGCCACCCTGGGACTCGGCAGAGGAAAGCATGTTTGATCAGAGAATGCAAAAGCCTCAGGGGCTATGCAGCAGTGTTGAGCAACACAGTGAATTATATGCCTGGGATGACCCTTCATTTTGCTTTTAATGAGCAAACTGAAAGGATATAGAAATGTATACGATGGAGAATCTTAAGGACTTCCAAAAATAAATGAACTTTTAAAAATGTGTTAGCTGTGTTACCTTCATTTAGAGGGTTGATTACGTTGTTTCCCTGACTCAGTATATCACACACAGGCCTGGCACTGGTGAGATCTCTAGTCTCCAAGGGCTGCAGCCAGCTCTCCAGCATCAACAAGGCAGTTTCATTTCTAGAAACCTAAATAAACCCATTTATTTTGAGCCCAACTAAGCAACTATAATATACAGTAACTGGGTTGCTTCTAGTGCCAAGACAAGGTGTATGTATATTCAAAGACAACACACACACACACACACACACTCATGCACACCAATACACACTCAAACACATACTCATGCACACATAATAGAACATTCACACACACATGACACACACTTGTGCACACATAATTCACACACTTGTGCACATGTAGCACACACTTGTGCACACATACATGCACCCACACAACCTTATTCAGCTAAGATTACCCATCCTGAAACCAAGTGTAGGGCTTCACTTGATGCCTTGGCGATCAACAGTTTTGCAGGGAACTGGGAGAGAATGGAAAACGTTTCGTCACGTCCTGAATGCCAAGGCTAGAGAAAGAACAGAATTATCAGCAGCTTTTCTTTTCCTCCATATGTCAGTGCAAAAGGTCATCCTCATGTCCTGCATCCGTCTCCCATATCACGACAAATCAATCATTCTGCAGGAGTTAGTCCCGCTGTTATACCTTAATGCCGCAGTGACTGGTCTATTTAAGGACTTGCACATACTAAAATACATGAATATTTAAAAATACATTTAAAAATAAATTGTGTTTATTTATTCATTTATTTATATTTTTTTTGTTTGAGTGTGTGAAAAAGAGCACGAAACCGAGACAGATCTAGAGAGGGACAGAGACACTGTGTGCAGGTGGCTGTAGACGCCAGAAAAAAAGTGTCATATCACTGAACTTACAAGTGATTGTGATTTGCCCTGTGCAGATACTGGAACTGAACTCTGGAAGAGAGGGAAACATTTTTACCTGCACGCCTTCTCTCCATCCCTAAGATGTATGGCCCTCAAGAGTACAACTCAATTAACCTGACCTCTGGACAGACAGACACTGCCATCAATATAGACAACCATACATTCTAGGACATTTCTAACTATCTCAGGAAAATTCTACACACACTCAACTCTGTCGGACTCTGATCTTAGAATTTTTTTACAACCAACCAAACAAACAAATATCTTTGCTGCCATTGACCATATATTCTTGTTGGGCTAGACAGATAATAGACAATGGGAAAGATCATGGAGGAATTTCAATGTCATAGAAAAGTAAAAAGAGAGAGAATCTGGGTCAGATCATAAGTCCTAGAAAAATCAGGAGGTAATGAGTTAAACTAATACACAGAGGGCTTAATTGGGAGGCTCCCTTGGGCAAAGACTCAAGGATGTAAGGAGCCGCCGGCTATCCTGATCAATTTTTGTCAGTGTGACTCAACCTAGGGTCTTTTATGAAGAAGAAACCTGAAGTGAGTAAAAGCCTCCACCAGAAGCCTGTCATCTTGATTGACGCCTGATGTGGGAGGTCCCAGCTCTCTGTGGGTGGTGCTACCCCTGGACAGGCGGTCCTTGGTTGTATAAAAAGCCTGTTGGTCGAGCCATGAGGAACAAGCAGGTAAGCAGTGCCCTTCTATGACTCTGTTTCAGAGCTTGCCTCCAGGTTCTCGCCTTGAGTTCCTGCCTTGGGTCCTTCAATGGCGTTCTATGATCTGTGTCAGCCAAATCAATTCTCTCTTCCCCGAGTTGCTTTTGGTTGTGGGTGGTGCTTATCACAACAGCAGAAACGGCACTAGGAAGGACACTAGCTGTGTGATTATCCCAAGAAAGATCATTCCACAAGAAGGGTGACCAGAGTGAAGGCCCTGAGGCAGGAGTGTGACTACTACTCTGGGTGGCAATCAGGAGGCCAGTGTGCCGGATCATACCGACTGGCAGAGCAGCCAGTGAGGACTCACAGTTATGTAGTTTAGAGCATGGTGATGTAGTTCTGATTCATGCTGGTGTATCTAACTCTGTATGAATGAAGATTCAGGGAGTAGGGAGATGGTTCAGTGGCTAAAAGTGTTTGTTGTATGAGGATGAGGTACTATCTTCGAATCCCTGGCATCAACATATGTCGATAGGTGTGGCCATGGGCATGCCTTTAACTCTGGTGCTATTGGGGAGGTGTATAAAAACAAGAGGATCCTGGGGCTTGCTGGTTCAATGAGAGACCCTGCCTTAAGGGAATTAGATATTCAGGGGTAGAGGAAGATGTCAGTGCTCTACACACACACACACACACACACACACACACAGATGTACACATATACACACATGTATACACATACATGCACACATGTACATACATACACAGACACACATGCATACATACACACATAGACACACACATGTATGTACATACACATATACACATGCACATATACAGACTCAAATACACACACATGCACACACAGACACACACGTACAGACACACACAAGCACATACACAGACAGACACACATACACACGCACACATACACACACATACACCAAGGGGGGGTGTCCATCATGTTTTTCTGGTTATGTTTTGTTTGTTTGTTTGTTTTTTAAACAGGGGACAGATACAATTAATGATGTTTAGAAATTTCACTCTCACTACTGTGTTGAAACTGTATTGTAAAGACCTGTGGAATCAGACTACCATAACCACAGGGATGGAAATGCTGGTTCAGGCCAGAATAATATATCTATCCAACAGCCTAAAAATGATTGGCTCCTCCTTATATGTTTGCAGGTAAAACTCTCAGGACTCTTCCAGCCCTGTCCCTCATGGTCTCCTACCTCAGAGACTGCCAAGTCAATGGCTGCCGTTGTGCAATGGACATCCAAAGTGACCCTCCTTTCCAACTTTGGTTTTCCTAGCAGGAGGCTCACAGAATCCAGGATGCTGAGAGCAAGGTGGCTGTTGTTCTTCCAGCTTCAGCTATAGCAGTAGAATAGATCGTAGATTGGTCACAGCCCCAGGCCAGACTAACATGGCCCCACAGACCTGGCCTCTGCTCTACCCCGTCTTTAATCTCTGAATTCCTCTCTTCTGACTCCAGGGATTCAGGGATGGTGTTACACCACCTAGAAGGAAGGCTAAAGAAGAAGGGGGCACTGAGGAGAAGTAGGGTTGTACGCAAAAGTGAAAACTGGCAAATCTTGAATCAGATTTACTTCCTTCCTCAAAGGCCATTCCACTGACCACAGACATGTCCAGAATCCCACTCTCCCTCAGCACTGACATCACATCCACATAACAGTCAATATGTCCCTAATCTGACCACACAGCATTCTCCTTTGGTCGTGTGGTGGCTTGGATAAGGAATGTCACCCATGGGCTCAGGTATTTAAACACTTGGGACTCTGGGTGAAGCGTGGTTGGGGAGATTATGAAGCCTTCAGGGCTGCAGCCGTACTGGAGGAAGTGTGTCTCTCCCTCTCCCTCTCCCTCTCCCTCTCTTCCTTATCCCTCTTCCTTTCTCTCTCCCTCTCCCTTTCCCTCTACCTCTTCCTCTCTCTCTCCCTTTCCCTCTCCCTCTCTCCTTCCTGTATGAAACTGAAATGTAATGGTCTAGCTTCCTGCTTCTCTGCTTCTGCCTGCCTGCTCTGCCTTTCCCTATATGAATGGAATCTCTCCACCTGGAACCATGGACCAAAATAAATCTTTCTTCTGTAAGTTGTCTTTGGTCCTGGTGTTTTGCCACAGCAACAGATAAGTGACTAACACAGACAGCCTCCAAGCACACCCCACCCCCCAACCACCACCACCACTGTGTCTTCTGGATCTTTCCAAGTACCCCTGCTGTGTCCTCTGGAACTCAAGGCTCTCAGCAGAACCCTCATATGCCAGCCTCCCAACCAGAGGTTGAGCCTCACCAGCTACACCGATTTCTGTATTTGTGAATATGCCTTCTTGTTACGATTTATTTGCAATCCTCAAATAAGTATCTGCAGGGTGATTGTATTCATTTGCAAACATACACAATGACAAGACAATCTTATCCTCTGTGTGTATTCCCAGGTCAGAGTGGCCAAGATGATACTCTTGGGTTCAACTCTCATTCTGTAACAAGGTATTCTTTTGTGGCCTGTTAGCATCACAGTTTTGTAAATTCTGTACTTGTTGATTTCCTGGTCCTAAAGGAAAGGGCCAAGCTCCATGCAGATATCTAGTGGTTCCTAAGCTCACAGAAGCTGAGAAAACATGGGAGAAAACAGGCCTTGGATAACCTTCATCCTAGCAGGAGGTACAGCAGCAGGTGCTGAGAGTCGAATCTTAGCCAGACAGCAGAAATTCACATTAGCTAGGGTGGGCATGGCCCAGCCGATGCAAGCACTGTGAGCAGTCTTTCAGTGCTTACTAAGTCAATGTTCACAGCCACTTCATAGAACCGCTAAATCCAACTGCTCAGCCCCTGCCCTGAGGACATGTGCTCCAAAGGAACGGCTGCTACAGAGATTTGATACTCAACTCCTTCCTTTGCCACCACTGAGGCTGGGGCTGTCCTCCCTTCTCACCACTCATTCTTCCAGAAGGTTCTTCCTTCCTCCAGCAGCCCCTCATCTGAGATTCGCTTTTAAAAGTCTTCATCTCCGCATCCCCCTCTTCCCGAGACCGGCTGTCTGCAGACTCCTTCGTTTCTGTCTGCAGTCCCGTAGCGGCTTCGCTTCCTGAGTTTTGTGCGTCTGCGTTCTATCCAGTGCAGCTCCTTTTATGGCTCGTGAGGGTTTCAATGTCCGTGTCTCCCTTCTAAGAATTCAGCTTTCTGTCTCCCTTCTTCACGTTGTTTTTTTAACCTCCTCTGCACTTCTACACTACCCCACCTCTGTTACCCTCTCAAACGATCCAACTGTCCCTCAACCACATCAGTTCTGTTAACTGTGGCCCTTACAGAATGTCTCAGTGTCAGGCAGCCCACGCTCACCTCCTGACCTTTTCTTTGCTATTACAGTCTCCGAGGCACAGATCCCTGCGGAGCTACCCCGATGCCATTCCTTCATTGCCCCTTGACATTGTGCCCTCTTCTTTGTCGACATCACCTTCCCTCCCACTACTCTGTATTGGAAATCCTCAAAATCGTTTTCCTAAACCCAGTAACTCCCCATTGATTCTTTATAACGTCTTGGAGATAATCCAACATGGCTTCCCGCATTCATTGTCTCCACCTTGTGTTTTTTTTTCTGGGTGTCCCTTGGATATAGTCCCGTCGGATTTTGCCTGTCACGCTGCTAAAACACCTGCCCATTGGGTCCAGTATTCGCATCTTGGTCCTTTTCTCTCTTGATCTGTCCTCACGATGTGTACCAGTTGCTCCCCCTTCCTTGTGGCTCTCCTTGCTTAGGGTCAGCACCATTCATTCCTGGCTTTCTTCTGGGGCCGTTGCCTGCTCCTTCTTGTAAATTTTATTAGATTCTTCTTATTCTTTGAACCTCCAAACGCTGGTGCTTTCCAGAGCCCAGCCTTCATATCTCCTTCCTTCTCCATCTTTGCAGACTGGTCATTTAATCTCATCTAGTAAATGCCCCTTCCATACAGATGGCTCCCAAATGTCTGTGTGCAGCCTCGGCCATCCTCCCGGACCGAGATTTGTTTATCCACCTGCCTTGTTGGGTGGATGACTAATCTCGGCGAATCTGGGTGGCTGATTGTCTAGTTCAGACTTGACCTTCCCTTGTTCTCTGTCTCAGCAGAAGACAGCTTAATTTGCCCTTTTGTTTCCGTCCAGATGCTTGACGTCTTCTTGGCTCCTCGTCCCCTCGGATCTTTTCCCAATGTGTTATCTATTGCTCTTGGCCCCGTCTTTGGGATATACTCAGAGTCTGGCCACATTTCAGTCTCTTCTTTGGTCCCATCTCTTTCTTGCCAAGTTTACTGCTTCAGTCTCGGCTCCCTGACTGTCTTTGCTTCTCCTTCAGGGTAGTGAGGGTGACGGTGACAGTGGCCTACATGCTTTTGAGGTCTCAGAAGGCTTCCCCACTGCCCTGTTCTGAATCTGTCAGAGGTCTATAACTTTTCTGAATTAAATCCAAAGTTTTCACTGTGGCCCTAAATCTCTGGCCAGTCCGGCCCTTCCTGTTTCCCCATCTTCTTTTGGAACTCTGCTTGCTTTGGGCCAAGTACTTACTTCTCCCGTATCAGATCTCTATGGCTCCACCCAAGGGTCCGTTCCTGTGCCAATTCCACACAAGTACAGAAAACATGACAGCTATGTGAACTCGATATTGTCACCTCACAACAAATTCATAGATCCAAAAATCCCACTATGCATCATAAAATATTTTTGTAAAGTTTAAGACAATAAAACAAACGTCACTATCGCAGACTTCACTCTGCACACCGAGTAACTTCCCACCACACCCCCTTCTCTCCCCTACTACTTAGCCTGCTTTCTTCCTGGTGTACTACTGGACACCTGGCAGAATGTGTTTACTTATCTATTGCTCCCACCAAAGAATGGGGTCCCTTATAACAATGGCTCTATTCATTTCATTGCTTTTCCCATGAGCTTTCTTTACTGTGAAAGATTCATCACCAGGTGTGCCTGAGTCAATTAGTCTTCAGTAAGGACATTTGCGTGGTAACATATAGCGCAACTCTGATTCAACCATTGACTTAGTCACTGGGCCTGTTTAAACATTGTTGCTAGAAGGGACTGGAGAGATTCCCTTCTGGGGTTAAGAGCACTGGCTCCCAGCTCCCACATAGCAGTGCACAACTGCCTGTAACTCAATTCCAGGGAATCTGATGCCCTCTTCTGGCCCCTTTGGGCACTGCATGTGTGCGGTGCACATACACATAGGCTGCCAAAACACCCACCCACAGAAAAATAAAATTAAATAGATCTTTCTTAATTAAAAAAATGTTGCTAGTTTATGCATTAAGTTTTTGAGCATCTTCTTTAGATCATAATAGTATCAGCTGAAAACTAAAAACACCAAGAAACTGAAAATAAAATTGATAACCACCTAAAGATAGTTCTACAAGTGGACGGTGGGATTGGCTCAGTTAGTATAGCAGGTGTACAAGCATTAGATGTTGAGTTCAGATCTCTAGCAGCCAATAAAAGCCTCTTACAGCTGTGCACAATTCTCATCCCAGTACCCGGGAGACAGACAGAGACTCTCTGATGTCTTTGCCCAGCCAATCTAGTTGAGCTGGTGAAGTGCAGGTTCTGTGAGACCCTGCTTCAAAGTACAGTACAATACAGCAGACACCCAACATTGACCTCAGGCCTCCACTCGCACAGAGTGAGACACGTGTCCAGGCTTGCATACATCTGAGCAATACATGAACGTACACACACATAAATGAGTATTTCTACAAATGCATTAACATGAGTGTAAAGGATACCTTTGCCTAAGAGTAGGAACTTGGTCTCGAAAAAAAACAACAAAAAAAACCAAAACAAAACAAAAGAGTAGGAACTTGGGTGTGGGAAATCGACCATGGACTTAATTGTCACTTATAGACATAAATACCAAGGGAAATAAGTTCTGCTATGAAGTCGCTGGCCACAGAATAAGAGTTTGAGAAGAGCTTAAGGATTTCTGACTGTAGCCATTTTATGACTGATATTGGAGCAAGTGTTGTAACTGGTTCCCTCGAAAGAGCTAGGTTCTGTTCCTTTGCCTCTTGAAGAAAAAAAAATACCTTTGGGGGAAAAAACCCCATAGTAAATTTTATTTGTTAATTAACATCTCTGGTCAGTGTTCCAACACTCTCTTGAAGAACTTTCAGATGTGGGAAGGGTTGTTTTTAAAGGTGTATTTTACTTACTTTAACAGATCTTGAGAGCCCCAGTGTCCTGACTTTGGTTGGAGATGTGGCTGTTTTATCTGTACTGCATTTAGCATACATCTTATGGGTGTGGCGTTTGTTCTGGTGGGAAGAGTCAGGAACCTCGAATGGGCAGGTGAACTGTGGAACCCTGAACGTCAGACATCTAAGACTGTCACCGAGGATGATGTCTAGAGCTCTTAGCTTGGCTCAGAGGCACCTCTCTGCTCACTGTAGCACAACCACCTGGATATTTCTCTGTTACTGATTACTTGTTTAGAAAATAGTTAATAATCACCCTTTCTCTATTAATCAAAATGATCGTAAACTTCTTTTCATCTGTTGCTATCCTTTTAGGTGTCCAATATTTGTTTTGCCTTAGGGTTTAAGAAAATTTTCTTTCTTCTCTGTCCAGAACTGTTTACCCATTAGAGGTGTTTGGGACAGGAAGACGTTAGGCCATAGATGCAAGGTTACTATTAGGAGGGATAAGTTCCAAGGAGTCTAGTATGCAGTAGAATGGCTATGGTTAATAACAATACATTGTATTCTTTAAAATAGGTTCCAAGAAATCCAACCACAGCAGAATGGCTACAGTTAATAACAATACATTGTATTCCTTAAAGTGTAAAGAGAATAACATCCTGTATCAGATGATACACGTGTTAAGTAGGCAAGTACAGCTATACCTATTCAAACATCTTGTTGGACATGATTGACAGCAATATCATATCCATTACAAAAAACATAAATGATAAAGAAACTGGATGTGGGGGCTAGGGAAGGCTCAGTGAGCAGAGTACCTGCTGCACAAACATGAAGACCTGAGTTTGGACCTCAGCTCCCATGTGAAAGCCAAGTGTGGGTGCACGATGGTAACGACATCACTGCAGGTGAAAGAGTCATTATGGAGCAGATATGGGTGAATCCTCAGTGTCTTCGAGCCAGCCAGCTAACCTGGCCAATCAGAGAGTTTCAAGCTCAGTACTAGACCCAGTCTCATAAACTAAGGTGGAGAGTGACACCTGGGATTGAGTTCTGGCCTCTACATACACATGTGTGCACATGTGCCTGCACACACAAACAAGCAACACAAAGGTTACCTCTTTGGGGTCACTTCAACGACTCCCAATGTAGTTGGGAGTTGCCCCATTCTCTTTAACATTCCTGTTTTAGGTTTTCTAAAAATGTGTCATATTGTTTACTTACCTACTTAATCTCCTGTTCTTTCTTCAATTGAGAAAGCTCTCCACGAGAACAGAGACTGCATAGAATTTCCTAAAGCCTACCTGCCCGGGACTCGACCCATTCCCGGACACAACAGGCACCGTAACTACAAGTTGTTTGTGAATGAAAAAAAAAAGAAAGAGAGAAAGAAATGACTTCTTTCTGAACTGAGGCCCTTATCCCCAGAACAAAAGAATTCTACTGGATCCAGGGCTCCTAATGAGAACTCCTGAAGCAGCTTCAGCATCAGCCAGGGCCATGTTAGAAATGCAGAGTCTCCTGCAGCCTGGACCTGTGGACCCTGGTTGTAAAGAGTAAACTGTATCTTAGGAAACCAGTGTCACCTTTTCACCTTTTAATTTTATATTATATGTGTCACACATTTCCAGTAATGGAAGTGTTAATTTTACTGTACTTTTTGGTACCTTTTGGGAATCTAATGTATTGCAAGGTATAAAAAAAAAGAAGAAAATGCAGAGTCTCAGGCCCTTCCCAGACTGGGCGTGGCCCCAGGACCTGCCATCCCCTGTGGAGTGAGTGAGTGGAGCTTCACTCTTGCCTGGACACACATTGCTGTGTGAAAACCATCGCACACGATGCTTCAGCATTTTAATTAAGAAGCGTTTCATCTGTGAAAGTGAGACTGTAAGATCATACAGCAAACAGCATAGCTGAGCACAAAGGTCTGTTTAGAAAAATCTCCACATGGACTCACTTATTAAATATTTATTGCAAACAAGGTTGGAACTTATTTGTCTGACTCCACTCTCTTCTCACTTTCTCTAGAGAAGTCACTGTAACAACTTTGTTGCTAACAGCTCAGCAGCGGAGGACTTGTATAAATCTTTATCTCCACTAAGAAGACAAAATCCTATCCATCAGCCACTTCCAATATTACCTCATTTCCCAAAAGACACTTTAGGTTGCATCTTGATAGGCCCTGCATTATAAATCAAACAAAAACGGCTGCCCTTAAATTGCTCACGGGATGGGAAATTTTAGAGAAGATCTTAATGGGCTGTGGAGAAGACGAAGGCTTCTGGAAAGGTCACTGAGCTGAGCTATGCCAGAGGACTATACACGGAACAGAGCGCATGCAGCATGCTGGGTTGGGCATGCGCAGACAGGAGCATGGACCCTTCCTGTGCTTCAGCTGAACCAACACCGCACACTTCTCCTTCCAAGTCCATCTTGGCCCCTTCTCCCACTCAAGTATTTTGTCCTTCTGCACCTCTCTGAGTATACATATCATATTTGGGGGCTGTGAACACCCAAACACACATGCTTGGAGATTTTTTTCAGCCCTGACTTGAAGCATTCTGAGATGAGTCAATTGTTTTGTCCATAGTGATTTCAGTTCCTGGAAGGCTGAAGTACAGACAGAACTGTGGTTGCCCTGAGCTCGTGAGCAGAGCATTACTTCTCCCACCCCTTTGACGCTTGGTTTGGTGTTAGGAACACCAGCGTGTATGGGAACCAACACTGGCAGTTGATTATAACGGATGCAGACCCCAGCAGCTGGCTCCACAGTTCTGTGCTATCACAGCAGTGAGACATTCCAGCAGCATCCTTTAGTAAGCCCACCCTGAACTCTATGATTTATGTGTTGAGGCAGGAGGGATAAAATGTGGGGAGTACATGTATGACAGTATCCAATATGACACTTGGACACCCTTGAGATATTATTTTAAAACCATATCCTTGAGGGTTGGAGAGATGGCTCAGTGGTCAAAGAGCATTTTTGCCATGGCAGGGACCCAGAGTCTGTTCTCAGTACCCGTGTGCTGCTCGTGGCCATTTATAACTCCAGTTCCAGGAGGATTCATGACCTTTTCTGCCCTACACAGGAATGACAGGTGCATGGTGCACACACATGCATGCCGGTAAACACTTATACACATATGAATGAATGATTGACTGTAACAAGTCCTTTGACAACCGTTTGATATTGTGTCTTGCTTTTCAGAACTTCAGAATACGTTGTCATTGTGCTAGCAAGTGGAAAAGATGAAAAAAACAAGGAGAGAAGAAAAGAAGAGGACCGTCTGACAGGGGAGGGGGAGGAAAGGAAGGAAAAACAGAAAGGGGGAAGAATGGGGAGGAAAGGAAGGAAAAACAGAAAGGGGAAAGAATGGAAAGAGAGGAGGGAACTGATAATGATTGGAGGAAGGGGAAGGGGAGGAGGGAGAGGAGGAGGGAGAAGATTAGTAGGAGAGAGAGGAGGAAGAGGAGGAAGAGGAGGAAGATGAGGGAGAGGAGGGGAAAGAGAAGGAAAAGGAAGAAGAAGAGAAGGAGGAGGGGGCAGAAATGAAATGAATTACAAATTTACTTTCCTAGATATGTCCTTGTCCCTGAACTCTCACAAAACATGGAGCACGAGGGGGTTATGGGCTCTGCAAGAACATTTTGGGTGTTCTCTATTCAAGAATTGCTCAGGTAGTTGGTTCTCTATCTCCAAAGCAGTATCTGTAACCTCCACTGACCACAGCACAATCTAGGGCTAAGTGTGTTGGCTGATGCAGTCCGTCTTGATTGTATCAAGGGACACGTGGCAGAGTGGACTCTCCTTGGTCGTGTTAAGTCAGACAGCTAGCTATGTAGCTACTTTAGTTGTCCATTGTTGGAGAAGAGCTTTGGCCATGTTCTAAAAGCCAGTGTCCATGGATGGGGACGTTTCTAGCCTTCTTTCTAACCAAGTAACACTACTCTAGTCAGACTTAACAGGACTCTTCCTGGGCCAAATGGATAACATGAAAGAGTGTACTCTGATTATTTCCTGGGTGGGCCAGTATCAAGCTGATGTGACCAATATTTACTCAAAAGTCCAATGAGAAGAAACAATAATAAAACTTAATCAAAGGATTAGTGGTCAGGTTTTAAGTATTCTAAGCTGGATTATACCTTCAAAGAAGATAAAGAGAAAACTTAGCCCACAGATTCATTTTATTGGCTCTATGGAGAGCCATTTAAATAAAATTTTAATGTGGAGAATATACGAAATTAAATGCAGGGTAAGTATTTGAAGAAAAACTGAGGGATTCCAATGCCAAAGGCCAGCAGTTAATGAGGATACTGGCTATTGTATCCTATTTACGATCATTTATGATCATTTGTTACTTATTAGTAACAAAGTTACCTGGAGCTTTTCCCTAGGAGCACTTACCGGTTTCTCTCTTAAATATCTTGTTAACTGTAGGTACGGCCACATTTGGGTCATCTCTTCAACCAAACCACAATTTACACTGAGATGCTCTGTACCAAGTCACCTCCCTTTGCTCTTTACAGTTTGTCTTAGTATCTTTCTTCTTACACCAGAAGTATATCTGACATTGTATCATGTAACATAATCTGGTGTCATAATTAGTCAATAATCCTATAAGATCTAAGCATTGGTGAATATGAAATTAGAAATATCCTTGAGGTCTCAGAGCTCAAAGACGTCTGGACTGTAGATGACATAGTCAAGAGATGTGTCTGGTGGTATAGCACTTTTGTACAGTGACCAAGCACTTTCTGGTGGCATTTGAGACCTGGTCCTTAGGAGGAAATTTCATGCCTGATACTGTAAACCTGGTCAAGAGCTCACGGCTGGAGAGATCATCGGACTTAGGACAGAACCTATTGCTATTTTGTAACCTATTCTTAGGTCATATTTGTAACCTATTGTTAATAGGTTTATAACCTATTGTTATACAGCTAAGTGGTCATGTTGTCAAACTGCCTTCTAAATATCTATGTGTTAGGCACCACCCAACCGACTTTCCGAAGAACCCTCAAGTTTCCACTTCACCTAACCAGTGGCTATACTACCATACAAGGCTAAAAAATAAAATGTGATTGTGTTTTTGTGTCTCGATTACAGAGGACCTTGGAGGAGGAAGGTGGGAGTTTATGTAGCAAAGGAGATCTGACAGTGGAATCCAGGCTAAGACCAGTTGGTGAGCATGGAGCCGCCACGTCTCGTATTTAGAGGCTGGTGGGAGGGTCTGAAAACTGGAGAAGAGCAAGGAAATCAGATCCCGAAGAGGAAGCGGGGCCCATCCCACCCTTCCTTTCAGGCTAGCAAAACTTCTGACCTGCAGAACTGTTGGATAACAAACCTGTTGTTTTAAACCAGAAAATCCAAGGTCCTTTGTTTTTGTTCGGGAAACGAACACAACATTCCTTGAGGATCCAAGGTCACTTCAGCATCGTCTGAAGCTTTCACGTCTTTTTCCATCTACCCTTTCCCTTCTGCCCATAGACTCCACATCACAGGCTATGGTTGGTCTGCACAGACTCTGCCCTGCTGCTCAAGACTGGCTGGGTCTGTGTTTTGATGGTACTTGTGAAAACATCCTACTTACTGCTCACCAAGACAGGACCTCATCTTTTGTGACTTCCCAGAGGCTGGCAGGAGGTGCAGTGCAGGGCCCCTGTGGTGTCCACTAGCCTTCCTCCTGCAGGAGCGGCAAAGTATTTCTGTCTGCATTCAGCACAATCATTCACTAACTAGGTGCCTGATCAGTGGTAGAAGTGTGTGTGTGGTGAGACCAAGGTGCAAAATATTTAACCCCATTTTGTTGTAATTGACTGAAGTTTACTTTATTAATTTCGTTAAAGTTTTATTTTTATTTTATTGTGTAAATGATTTTGCCTGCATGTATCACTGCATCCTGTGCATGCAGTACCTGATGAGGCCAGAAGGGGGGAAGCAGATCCCTGGGACTGCAGTTTCAGGCAGAGCTATCGCTATCGTATGAGTGCTGGGAACTGAACCCTGGTCCTCTGCAAGAATAGTCAATGCTCTTAACCACTGAGCCAACTCTCCAGCCCCTGTAGTGAAATTTAAATATCCCATATGTGTCTATTAGTATGCTGAACAGCAAAGATAGGTTTTCACTAAAGTGTGTTAATAACTACCTAACAGAAGATGTCTATTACCTTAATGTAAAGTCAGCTGAGTTTGCTTCAATGATTATCTTTACATCCCACTGTCATCTGACTCTAAAAGTTTAAAGAGACACATCCAGAATCCCTTGAGCTATAAGACCCCGAGCACATTGCCTTTACCTTAGGAACTCCTGAAAGGAAGTGCCCTCAATTAAAGGTATAGCTTGTTGTAGCTCTGGGGACATTTTGATGTCTGGGGTACCAAAGAGCCACGTTTATGTCCTTTGTTTAGTCATCTCCAGCACACCGAGTTCTCTGCTTTAGAATGTAGAAATGGCAGGGCATTGCTGAGGGACCACAACCTGAGCATCAGACTAGACAACCAGGGAGCTGAGTGACAGCATTTACAAGCTGATGTGGTCCCCAGGACAAAAGCCAGACAGCTTATCAAAGATGGCTGCTCCCACCCTCTGTGCCCACCTGGCTTCCTTGAGACTTTGTCTTTGGATTTGAACCAAAGCCACAAAGGGAAAGCAGCATCAAAATGTTAAATCTGCAGAGCATTCATCTGACACTTCTCCCATAAATAGCTACAGAAATGTGTTGAAATGCATTATAATTCACAAGAGACTATGTTGCTGGTCCAACCTAGAGTCAGGGTCAGATGATATAGATGGCCTACCTTCCATAGAGCGGGCCTCATTCACCTGGAGCTTTCTTAAAGGTTGCGGGATACTTTGTGTTATGCTGGCTTTTGCTTATAAAATGAATGGTTTAAAAATACAACTAAATTTAATAGACATGAATCTATACAATGCCAAGCAAGTCCTGTTCAGGTTACCAAACACTTCTGATCATAAGATGAAATATATTCAAGCTCCTGGTTTTCCTACTTTGGACATTGTCTTAGGGGTTTACTGCTGTGAACAGACACCATGACCAAGGCAAGTCTTATAAAGAACAACATTTAATTGAGGCTGGCTTACAGGTCCAGAGGTTTAGTCCATTATCATCAAGGAGGAAGCAGGGCAGCATCCAGGCAGGCATGGTGCAGGAGGAGCAGAGAGTTCTACATCATCTGAAGGCTGCTAGCAGAGTACTGACTTCCAAGCAGCTAGGATAAGGGTCTTAAAGCCCACACCCACAGTGACACACCTATTCCAGCAGGGCCATATCTTCTAATAGTGCCACTCCCTGGGCTGAGCATATACAAACAAACCATCCCAGAAATGTTTCTCAGAGTTTCTGAATAATTTGTTCTTAACCTACCAGTCAACTGGTTATCTGGCCGATATAGAGAACCATACAATATTCATAACAAGGCTATAATAACTTTTTGAGGGTGGATTGAGTCATTTTCCCCTCAAGGGCAGGAACTAGGGGAATGCTCTCTGACTCTTCTGCTTCAGGCAGTGCCTTATCTCCATGCTTAGGCTGCCTCCCTCTGTGGTCTCAGTCTGGAATGGCCGATGAAGCCCCAAAGCATTTGGTGTTACTCTGACAGAGGCCTCTGCTGAGATTTCAGAAATTTGACTTCAATTACGACTTCTAATTCAGAGCCCTTATAAAGAAGCTGCATTTGAACGGGAAGGAGAGGTTTGCCTCAAGTGGGCAATAAACTTTTAATGGTTTGCATTTCCTGTGTCATTATTTACTTTATCAAACTTGAAACCAGTGCCGAGTAGATCTTTGTGCCTCCCCATGCCACCTAAGACTCAAAACTTCTCAGTGCTGAGAGAAAGAGGAACCGGACCTAGATGAGGGAGATCAGAGGACCTGAACCTGAAAGGCCACAGATGTGTGAGCCTGGTGAGGTATGGAGGGAGTGGGGCTGCTCATGGAAGACTCATTTCAGTCGGCAGCAGCAAATGCGTGCTATTATGTTTCCAAGAGGCATGTGAGGGCGATCCGGGCGAGCCTTCTCGGATTCAGCACACATGGTTGTAAGATCTTAAATACACTGTATGTGTGGGGGTGGGTGGAGGGAGAGAAAGGAGAGAAGCATAATTGAGAAAGAGACTGTGAGTCTGTTACCAGGCAAGAGGAAAAACTTTTTTTTTTTAGATCTTCGTGTTTTTTAAAATATGATTTCTTGTTCAAATTATGCTCTTGCTTTTTAAAGAGAAGCCAGGAAAATGAAGTTATTGGTACATTCAAATTTTCCTCTCTGCTGTCAGTTCAATTTAATGATTGCTCAGACATCTGTAATGGAAAGAATCAGGGGCTTAGAGCGCAGCTTCCAGCTGGGAGCCTTCTAAATTTGTCCCTGGGTAGATGATGGACTTCAGCAAATGCTTCTGGTCCTCAGAGAGATGTATGTGTTTCTTCATATGAACAAAAAAAAAGTTGGGGAGGGGGGCTGTTAACCTCTGTGTAACGGTCTCGATGAAACATAGCTTGTGATGAGTGTGGCGTCAGCTCAGTGTGCAGCATGCTCCCAAATTTAACTGCCTGCTTATTGAACCCACAGTAAGACAATCTTGCTTAGCCCTGATGTTTTGACTTATTTCACCCCAGAAACCAGGATTTCATAGATATCAAAGATTGAGATTGCATATTGAGATTTGAAGAGCGAAGAAATATGACACAGTGTCAGAGTGGAGAACTTCACCCTCGGGCAGTGGCTTATCTCTCAGGACAAAAGGCGGAATGTGACACAGGAGATGTCCATCCAAGTTCTGGTCAGCAGGACTTTGAAACTCTCCTAGAGACCGGAGGATAGGGGAACTGCCACCGTCGACTTCCTCAGATGACACACTCGCCCGGTTCTACATGGATTTAAGGGAGCTGAGCACCTACCGTTGAGTGAGAGGTAGGAAGGGAGGCTCCTCTGATGGGTGAGGTGTGTGGTGTACAGCCAGCTGGTGGACTTCTCATCTGTCCTCTGGACTCTCACTGAGCTTGAAATCGGGGGCTCTGAGGAACGGCCCAACACAGACACGAATCCTCAGCTCCTCCGAAGCAGCCAATTTAGATCTTTTAAAACACACTTTTAAAAACGAACGATCTTTTTCCCAGGAGGTGACTATACACATATGACCATAGGAACATTTTTCCTTTTCTTGGCGTTTCATTCTACAATTTTCCAGAATTCCAGGTTTGAGGAGTCTTCAATGTATACAAAATTATTGATCAACGTGGATGATCTGGTGAAATCAAGTGGGGAATGCTGTCTAAGTGTACGGCTTTGAGTCTCTCAGGTGGGTGTCTCAGAGTTCGGTTTTGTGGGGTAAAAGACCTTCTTCAACTACAGGAAATTAAAAAATGTCCCACATACACCCTTTTAGTTGTGAAACTAAACCATTCTCAGCCAGAGCTATGCCAGGCTAGAATCCATACACCAGTCAAACCCACTAAAAGCTCTTCCTGGGGTACTGGGTTTACTTTCTGATCACACATTCAGTACACTGAGTTTTGGCATTCAGCTGTTCATATGACCATCCTCAGGTTCGGGGTACATGAGAGACACGTCACTCTCAGGGAGGGGGTACTTCCAAGATAACATCTTGTGTCATTTGTAGTTGGGTTCCCCTCCTTGAGAAATTTCAGGAGGAAAAAAAATGCCCATCCTGTATTTGTGTAATAGCAAAGTCTACCCACAGAGTTCACAACCTCAAAACCTGGTGTCTCAGCCTCAAGGCAATCTACATGGATCGGGGTTCATGCTTTAACATTTCCTTACCAAGCTCCCACTGAACCCTGGGTAGCTTGAACACCGTCCTTTAGCTGTGAACGGCTCTTCCATTGCAGCACGTGGGTACAGCCAACACTTCAGAGTTGTTGGCCGTAGCTCTGAGGCCTGCACAGACTTCCAGTTGTACTGTTTTACTTTGTTAGACATTGCCTCAGCCTGGAGGTGTGAGAACTGTAAACTGGTATCCACACAGCTGTGTCCGTCATCCTATCTAGCCAAGGCCCATGCTGTGGTGTCCTGAGTCTTCTGCCTCAGAGCCACTGTTTGTTGAGTTTTATTCTACACCAGAGGACAACTGTGAGCTGGCTATGAATTATCATGCAAAAGAAAACTACTGGGAATAAGGGATCTGGTGACAAAGGTCGAGTGTGTGCCATCTGTTTCAGAGATGACCCCAAGAAGCACAGGAGGGGAGGCTGTCAGGAGAGCATGAGTTAACAGGTCTGTGAGTACTGTTGGCAACTGGAGCTGGAGCCTGCTTGATCTCTCAGAGAGCCTTGGAGCTGGGACCACTATGCTGTATGATGAACAAGGAATGAGGGCGTTTAACCCCAGTCTCTGCACACTTGGGTGCTACGCAGTGCAAGCCTGGCTGCCTGAGTTCTACCCTGGAATCTACTTAAAGGTGGAAGGAGAGAACTGACTCCATAAAATTGTCCTCTGAACTCCACACTACCACCTCAGCACACATGCTCATGCTCACACATGAGCACACAATAAAATAATTAATAATAATAACAATAAATGATAATAGTAATTTAAGTCAGCTACCTATAGTAGCCTGTGATTAGACAGTACTTATTAAATGTGTTCCCTTTGTGAATGTGAGTGAAAAACCCACAGTTTGCTTCTAATAGAGCCAACCCTTAAAGCCGGTGGCTCTCGCCAAATACGGGTGTGACTAGTGAGTTAGCTATATACATTGTGTGAAGTTTATATTTGATCCTGACAAATGAATAGAAAGATCTGGCGTATTGCTTCACAAAGTAGGAGGTTCCTATTTAACAGTCCTGTGTCCTGTCAGGGTGAAAACGGGAAAAGACATCAGGATTCTACAACACAGTAAAGTCCCAGTTGGCTGTGACAAATCAGATTCAGTTTGTAGATGTTTGTGACTTGGTTCTGCAAGATATTCATCCACGTGGAGTTTTAAGCCTGTTTTCTTTCAGCTGGTGTCCTTAAAACCCACAGTCAAAATAAATCAAACTGTGCGTGTCGAAGTTCTCTCAGATTATCAAAATGTCTATCAACCCTGGCCATGCTTTTCTTTTTTTAAAAAGTATTTATTTTGTAACTGTGTGTGTGTGTGTGTGTGTGTGTGTGCGCGCGCGCGTGCGCGCATGAGAGAGAGAGAGAGAGAGAGAGAGAGAGACACGACATGAACACAGGGCCAGAAGAGGATGGTACATCCCCTGAAGCTGGACTTAGCAGTCATATGCTAGTGGATGTGGGTGCTGGGAACCAAGCTCTGGTCTTCTGTAAGAGCTGTGCCACTTTCAATGGTTGAACCATCTCTGTAGCCTCTGATTTTGCATTTTACCCTTGCTTTGAATAAGGTCCACCTTTCCTAGGGTCACACGCTTTCTAGAACACCAATTCCTCACACCGTGGAAGGACAGTCATCGTGCATTGGTTTATTTATTGTGTTGCATTTTCATTACCTGACTGGTCTGTGCAGACCTTCTGGGTGGCTAGAAGGGAACAAGACTTGGACATTTAGCTTAGCATTTCCCAAGACGACTGAAAACCTGGACAATTCCACTCGAGGCATGCGCTCTGCAGTGAAATCTGGCAAATGCTTCCATATTTTAGTTTGCAGTGTTCTGAGGCACACACAGAAGTCTCGAGGAAGACTCATGGCATGTGCTCTTACCTGGCGTTGGGTAGACAACAAGGAACACAGAACTTAGGATCTTCAGGGAAGGTAGACAAATCCCACTACTCTGGTTGTCTGTTGGGGAAAAGCAGCATGCCGTCTTATGTGTAATAGAGAAGCTGGCTGCATCTTGCAGGCTCACTCCTGGATGATGCCTCAGTGTACCCCAAACAAAGAGGGATGGGGTAGAGTCTCAGCTTCTGCTTGCACAAGGCTCTTGGCAACAATGTTAGGAAGATCCAAACAGAAGCATTGGAAGATGGGGTTTAATGATGAGACAGAGCAGGATCAAAGAGGTACGAGGCTCCCGACTGAGAGCTCAAACACAGCTTCAGTTTGCATCCCAGGAGAGAAGCTGAGGGCAGAAGATACATGGTAGCAAACAAGATTCAGCTTGGGCTCTACTTGGGTGTTCCCAAGTAGAGGAAGGACACAACCCACAAATTTTAAATGTTCCAAAAGACACAAAAGCATAAGTAACTCCTCACAGGTCGGTTCAGCTTCACGTGGGGCTCTCCTTAACTCAGGAGGCAGCGGCTTGGCACGGACAGGGCCTGGGCTCCATCCCAGCTCAGTAACAGTAATACACAATGGAGCACAAGAGAGCCTGTGACCATGGAAGGCTGCACAGCCGAGTTTGAAAACAGTGTTCTAAAGGAGGAAACTGGTCACAGGGAGGAGTGTTCTGTATGACACCAATGGAATGACATTCTGAAAATGGCAACCCCTTGGTGGAAGACAAAAGTGAAAACCAGTGGTTACCAAGGCATGGTGTTAGGAAACAGACTAGAAAATAGTGTCAAGGAAATTCCTTGAGTCTGGAACTCTCAGATGTCTATGGTATGGTAAAATTGTACTGCAAAACTATACTATAGAAAATATTTATAATCTATCCATCAAGAATTAGTCACTGGGTCTGGAGAGGTGATTCAGTGGCCCTGAGCACCGACTGCTATTATAGAGGACCCTAGTTCTGTTCCCAGCATCCACATGGTTGCTCAAGGCATCTGTAACTACAGTTCTAGGGAATCTGACTCCCTCTTCTGCCTTACTTGGACACTGCACAAATATGTTATACAGACATACACACAGGCAAAAATATCATATCCATAAACAAAATAAAATAATAAAGTCACTACTGGATTGTATCTGCTTTCAGTTTTGTTGTTTGTATGTGTCCTTAACTGCTGACTTTTCTAGAATAACAATGTAGTTATCATAGCTAGAGAAAAGATTTTCCAAATTTGGTTAGGAGGGCATGCGGTAAATCTGCATACAGATCAGGTCTGCCTGCTGCTGCTGCTGCTCCACCCTTCTGAGCAACATAGTCGAAGAACGAACGTTCTGTTCAGCCAGACAGGAGGACGACCCTGGAGTCAGACAGGCCAAGGTCATTGGATGACCTTTCAATGACGTCAGGGAAACATGCCCCGCCCACCATGTCACCTGCTGGTTTATGGAGGCTCACTCACCTTGCTTCACACCACACCTTTTAATCACAGTAGTCTGCTACATCTCTGCTGAAGGAAGGGAAAACAAGAGCTAAAGCGGCTAATTATCCCCGAATAGGTCAAAACACAGAGCTCCAACCAGGCTAAGTGGGGCTGGGAGAAGCCAGCGAACTACCGACACCTTCTCCTATTTTAAGATGGATCTTCAATTACACAAGAAGTAGGTGATTTTACTACCCTGAAGCTTTGGGATGTTGCTTTGCTTCAGAGAGCTCCATCCCGCTAAACTCTCCAACGGTGACTTGGGACTTTTGGCTCTCCAATCCCTTTGCTCGCTGTACCAACCCAACACTGAAAGGAGCGTTTCTCTGAGGACTCCGCCCCTCCGCCTCCTCCTCTGTCCCCCTCACTCAGAAATGGTTTCGTACCAGTTGTCATTCTGCTAAGTGCTCATTTGTTTTCCTCCTTTTAAACATTATCCCAGGATCATTCAACCAGATCTCGAATATTTACTTTGGCTGCTGTGCGCAGTCACACCAAAAAAACGGCACGTCTTTTTAGATAGCCATCATCACATCTGACCGTCCACACCCGTATGGCCCTCACATCCAGGCATGGCTAGGAGAATTGCCACCCAAGAGCAATGTCAGACTACTTGACAACCAAACTATATAGAGCCTGAACCTTGATAGAGCTGGACTCTAGAAGACCTTGTGATCCTAACAGGAAAAAACCTGCAGCATCAATACTCTACCCCCAAACAGCTGTGACAAAATGACTTGGATTAAACATATAAAATAAATAGATAGATAGATAGATAGATAGATAGATAGATGACGTTATTATTTTTTCCCATAAAATTTAAAACCCACCTCAAAAGTGGTTCCATATTAATACTTCCTCCACCTTGCCTGGCTGTACTTCAGGCCCTGGAAGATTTTTCCCAGCTCACCACCCCTGGAGCAGCTGCAAGGAGCCAGCTGAAGTGCTCGGGGAGTTTGCACTGGAGATAAGATTGATTTTTCTAACACTAATAATGGCAATAATAATGCAGCAGGCAGTTGGAGCCGGCGTGGTGTCTGCCACACTTGCAGCCTTCCATTCCCTGAATACAATCCCAACCCTGTTCTGAGCCCCCACCAGCCATTTCAGAGATGTGAGGTCATCCCAGCTGCAACTGTAGCCTGGGAAGGAGCTGGCAGCATCCCTTCCCCCTCAGAAAGAAATGTCCTCTGTTGAAGCTCAGACCGTGCCAGGGGAAAATGTGAGTGAGTGAGTTGTGTGTGTGTGTGTGCGCATGCACGAGTGTGCACACGTGTGTGCATGTGTGCACATGCATGTCAGTATGTGTGTATGTATGCATGTACAAGTGTATGTGTATGCATGTGCAAGTATGTGTGTGCATGAGCAAGTGTATGTGCATGTGCAAGTGTGTGTGTATGTGCCAGAGAGAAAGACACACACACACAGAGAAACAGAGACAGACACAGAGAAACAGACAGACTGAGAGGCAGAGGTGCAGTGCTGATGGAGTACAGAAGGGGAGAAACAATGTTGCCATCCGAAGCGTGTTAGCATAGCTGCCTAAAATCCAGCATTGTCCTCTGGGGCCCTCCAGCAGGGCCGGGAGACACAAACCATCTTGACTTGGAATGTAGGACACGGATGGCCTCCAACATGCCAACCAAGTGTCAACTCCAGTTCCACTCAATAAACTCAGGAGGACATGTGGGCAGTTTAATAACTGGGCTACAGGTGTGGGGACTGAGAACAAGGCCTGAGTCGGGAGGCCCAGCCTCCTGCCTGGCCTGTGGCAGTGGAAAAGTAAGTTATGTGCCAACCCCCCAGTCAGCCGCCATGGACCCTGATTTTACAACAGTTTGTGAGGTATTTTGCCATGGCGCCTGGCAGAATTTCTCCATTAGTGCAGACTGAGCAGATGGGAACATGAGCCTCCTGGGCTTCCCAAGTCCTCAGTCTCCAGGTCCGAAGTCAGGTTCTGAAGTCTTCAGGGCATCCTTCAGACTGAGCTAGAACAGTGCCACGCTAGCTGCTTTACCAGACCCCCAAGAGCATCCGAACTCTAGATAAAACCATTTTGTGAATACTTATGAACTGTGGTGATTCAGACTTCCAAGAAAGTCTATCTATGGCAGAGAGAGCTACAGACAGGAGGGTGCTATTGTATGACAAGCCCTTTGAGCCTGGCCCTGGAGACCTCTCTCTGTGAAGGTAGGATCCTAGTGTGAGAACTGGACAGAGCTTGCTTCCACTCTCACCACCAGGAGCCGTGCCCAGCACTGAGGGCCACTCTCATAAATGAACCAAGCAGACCAACATGTTTCTGTCTCAGGCCCAAGAAACCTGCATAGAATACGACATTTAGGGCTGGGATGTCAGCTCTGTGGGAAAGATGCTTGCTTCATAAGTGTGAAGACAAGTTTGCATGGATAGCACTAACAGAAATGCCAAGTAGCACAGTATCCATACCGCAACCCTACCACTGAGGAGGTGGAACCTAGAAATGGGGGATCTCCAGAGCACATCGGCTAGCTAGGTTACTTGAATCAAGTTCTGGGTTAAAGTGAGAGACCCTGTCTCGATGTATAAATTAGGAGGACCGTGGCAAAAGAGACACCTGAGGTTACACCTGATGTTAACCTCTGGCTTCCAAGCACACACATCTGCACACACTCACACCTGCACATGCACCCGTCCATAAGCACGATACATAGAAGACTCACGTACACGCACAGGAAGAAGAAGATGACATTGAGCTTGTCCGGAAGTAGCTCTGAGGAATACAAGAGTTTTCCTCTTATTGTTTCTCATTAATGCTGTTCTAGGGACTCCCCGGCATTCGTTCTGAGAGACTGACAGAAGTGAGCAAAGCATTGGCTCTAACTTTATAAACCAGAGGATAGATATAACATTACACTTGGATGGGACAGTCATTTTCTAAAAAGTCCTGAACTGCTTTTCCATCCTCTAGAAGATGACTTTCAGTGTGATGCGTGGAAATACAAGCTGGTTTTCCCAGGACATGTGTGCTGATCCTTCACAGCTCTGGGTGTCTCAGGCAGAATTGGAGAAGGCCCTGTGTGGAGTTCTCACACTTGACAGACCTCTCTGCTCACTGTGGGTGATAAGCCAACATCAAAGTCATTGTCTTTTGTTGTAATGAAATGAACCTTTGGTCTCTGCTGCATAATACCAGGTTTCATGAAGGTCCCAGAGTGCACTGGGGTGGCAGAAACAGTGGGGTGCTCTGTCTGGAGTCCTGTTCCGTCAGAGGGGACCACATCGGTTTTTTGCCTTATTTAGACAGAGATGTGTTTTATTATGACACTGAGCGTTTGTTAGCACAGAAAGAGAGAAAGAGAGACAGAGTGGCTCACAGTGTTGAGTCGCTTATCTTGCATTGTTTATATTCCAAAAATAATTTAATTAGCTCAATAAACAAAAGCATTTTTGGGTCCATAAACATCAAGAGCCTGGGAGGAAAAAAAATCAAATGTTCCAAAGGGCAGAAAAGGAAAATAGAAAAAGTCACATTTTATTCTGGGCCCTTCTTCCTTTGCATTGTCCATTTTTACAACTCCACACCTGAAAAGCACTGAGCAGACTGAGGATGGTGTCTGTTCTTACTGTTTTGTACTAAGTTAATGAAGTCTCGGGAGCCTTCAAGACAGGTTAGTATTTAGGCTGGCTCTGGGTATTACAGCTGTGCCTATCTTCCCTTCTTTCCTGATTTATTTAGCAGGATGGAACACATGTACCACACCAAGCAAATGGACGTCAGAAGATGACTCGGGGGAGCTGCCATTTCCTTCCATCATCTGGGTTCTGGGAATCAGTCCAGCGTCATCAGACTTGGCAGCAAGCACCTTTACACACTGAGCTATATTGCTGACCCAGCCTTTTTCAAGGACTCTCCAAAAAGGTACGATGTCAGAGACACAAATAGATGGCTTGTAACTTACAAATATGCCTTGAAGTGCATTCATTGATTAATTTTTTAAAGCAGGGCGAATTTAAAACTATAAGACTAAAGGGGAATTTCTGAGAGTAAAATGAATGGGGGGATTGCCTGCTTCTTAGTCAGCCCTATCACTCCAGACTGTCTGAACCCCTTAGTCTTCCCCTAATCATTTACCGTGTCTCTGACTTTCTATTACTGTGAACTCTTAATGCCATTAATGGCAAATATCTCATGTTTTATCATATATGTGGACATTAGCATTTGTGCTTTAGACATTGTGGTGGCTTGAGTGAGCAAGTCCTCCACAGGCTCACACGTTTGAATACTTGGTCCTCGTGTGGTGGAACTCTTTGGGAAGGATGGGAGGTGTGGCCTTGTTGGGAGTGGTGCATCATGGAAGGTTTTGAGGTTTCGAAAGCCCATGTCCTCCCTAGTTAGCTCACTCCATCTTCTGCTTTCAGATCCAGATGTGAGCTCTCTGCTGCCATTGTGCTACTGTGGACTCTAACTCTCTGAAACCGTAGACCCAGCTAAATGTTTTAGTCACAGTGTTTTACCACAGGAATAGCAAAACCCAAGACAGACATGTGTGTTCTATTTACAATACTCACAGATGTTAAGTAGCTTAGTAAAGGACAAAGCAGGAGGAAAAGACCTTCCAAGGACGAGAAAATACAATACTCTGTTGTAAGGGGAAGGAGATGGGAGAACAGGGTAGCTATCAATAAAGGCCTTTTGAAAAGCCATATAGAAGCCAATTTCTACAGGAGCTTCTTAAGATAGACACACAGGTAGAAGGAATTTAAATAGAGTTACCATCTAATGGGTGAAATAGTACTCATCCATCCCCAACTTAATTCAGCTAGCTACCACATGCTGCTAAATAGAACTGCCAATACCATGAATGGTTTAAATCCAGTTGAGCCATCAGCCTAAAGGTCCCATAAGTCCCCCAAACACCATAGGCTGTTGCCAATGCTACCCATTACTCTCCACAACCTGATTGGAAAACCCTCTTGCTGAGAACCTCCTGTGCTGATGTCATCAAACATAGAGAAATCAGCTGCTGCCCAACCAGAAGCTTCTGAGTAGCATTCTTTGTGCTTGGAGGTACCTACCATTCAGGCTTCCAGGGAAGTAAAGCGGTCAACAGCCTCACTCAGCTGTAACCCTATGAATGACAATGGTAACTTGCCTTCAGTATTCTGTTGTAATGGCAGTACATGTTATGGGAATAATCAACCAACTTTTAAAAATTGGATTTAAGGTCCTTTCCCTGAGGTGAGAGGTGGAACGAAGGCAAGTGTTTGAGGTGGTAGATGACTCCAAGGAAGTGTTGTATGGCAGACACAATAAGGTTGGTGCACATATGAACTTACAGAGATTCTGACAGCACAGATAAGACCCGTACAGGTCCAAACCAGTCAATAGCCCAGCATAGAGAATAGGGGAAAGTCCCAGCCCTAACCAAGGAACTTCTTTAGTGAGGTGACATTGGGTATATCAACTGCACTGCAGAGCAGGCTCACTCTCTTTCTGTTCCTTTGAGCTGGAAGAGTCTGCATATTTCATATAAAATAACTAGACTGTCAACAGCGTAAAGCCAGAACTCTCTCCTGTCAGCTGACCTGGAGTGCACATCCTCTGTGTGCTGCGTACCCAGATTACCAAGATGATGGGCCTGTTCTTGCCTTTAGGAAGCTGCTGTCTGGTGGGGTGAATGGAAAGAACACAGAACGGAGAGAAGAGTGATGAACACACAGGCACATAAATAACATCAAATGGATTTAGTGGGGTATGTTCAGGGGTTCAGTTCAGCACAACTAAGTAGCTGATACTGGTGTAAACTTCAGGAGTCTCATCCCAAGTAGATTATTTTAGGCATATTTAAGCATCACACAATTTTGGTGAAAACTTTCCTGGAGATAATTAACTTAGTCCTGTGTGCACAATATAACATAAGTGAACATCCTTGAGGGTCAAAGTACGCTGAAGAATTGAGGTGTCATCGAAACTCTGGAAGGTACATGTGACACCATCCATAACTGTGAGTCCTATAGGTTGAGAAAACAAGCTCACAGTAAGAGGGAGAATCCAATGTGGTCTCAGCCACACAGACAGGACAAAGGTCACCAGACTTATTAATCATATCCACTTCCAGCCTTCTGGGCAGATAACAGGTTATGCATCCCTTCATTTGAAGGAACAACCCCATGAGTTTAACATTCCAGGTTCTCCTAGTGTGTCTCTGTGAGCACAAGGACCTCTGTGCCACCTACACTATATATTATTATTCATATACATGACTATCCATATATATATATATATATGTATATATATATGTATATATATGTATACATACATATGTGTATGATCATGCATTTGAGAGGGAGTGGAAGGATATGGGGGAAGTTAGAGGCAGAGAGAATGGAGTAGAAATTATATAAATACAATACTTATGTATGAAATTCAAAAAATATACAATAATAAAACGATGAACTTTCAATTGACGTCAAGCAGGAGATGATAAGGTAATGAAATGTGTAGGGTAGAGTCGGTCCAAAAGCAGGTTGAGATGATGCAGCTGATAGAACCATCTGATGAGAACTGAGAAGTAATATTAAATAGCACTCGAACTTTTACAAAATTGTTAATATTTGGAGCAAATGAAGAATACACAGAAGCACACCAAAGAAGTACAGCATGCTTGGAAGAATCAGATGGAAATTTTATGGCTGAGGAATGTGACCGTAGAGTTTTCAAGGGAAAACTAGGCTTCATTAGAGAAACAAATGAATCAGGAAGATGGGCAAAGGGCAGCACAGAGCCTAGAAGAGGAAACACAGATGTGCATACAGTAAGATGTCAGCCTCACGCATGACAGGGAGAATGAAACTATGTTTAGATAGATTCTCACCTGTCAGAAAGACAAAAAACATGAGCTATGGAT
>NW_021604656.1:9261044-9271044 GCF_004785775.1 Grammomys surdaster
GTGCATGGCAGTGAGGACATGGATGTGCATGGCAGTGAGGACATGGAGGTACATGACAGTGAGGACGTGGATGTGCATGGCAGTGAGGGCATGGATGTGCATGGCAGGACATGGAAGTGCATGGCAGTGAGGACGTGCATGTACGTGATGCTGAGAACATGGGGAATTTTCCCAGATGCTTTGGGTCATCTAGAAAAATGTGTTCATGCCTCTCTCATCCATGTACTATTCAGTTTTGTGAATCTTCTTGTGGCCATTTACCATCGACAAAAGAGGTGACAATGTGTACGGTATTATTCCTGGTGACACTGTTGAAAATCCAGGAAAGATAGGAAGGATGTCATGTCTGCCAATAGGTAAATGAGCTCTTATGCATCCATATAATGGATGGTTCAATGCTAGTGCAATCATGAGAACACGGTATGAAGCCCATGCTCGTGTGTTCTCATGTAGAAAATAGAGAGGTTGTGATCTGAACTTGTATCTATCTGTATAAGCATGAAGACTCTGTGTAAGTACAGGTAACAAGGGAGGGAGGGAGTGTGGTGGTCTGCCTGACAAAATACTGTGTTTGTTGAGCTACATGGTGTCTATCAAAAGTAAAAGAAATAAAATAAAATAACCAAAGCCAAACATGTGCATGAATGGAGGGAGGGAGGGAGGGGAAGGATCGAAGGAGTTCAGCCCTTTGCATCCAATCCCAGGGCCTTATCATAGTGGTCCCTCCAAGTCTGGGTGAGGTAAACCTACCCAGGGTTTCAGTTAACAAGGCTGAGTATTGATCCTATAATATGAAGGGCTTAATGTCAACGGGGATATTGTTTCCTCTCGGTCTGTGTTACTTACACTTCCTGAGGATACCCATGAGGGCACAGCTTGCAGTGACAGTATTTTCTTGTGGCTGAGGTTGTGGGGGCCTGGTTGGCCACCCTAACACCCCACCTTGCATATCCTGTTGCTTTCTGCTCATCTCACCGGGGCTCCTGAAGGTTTTAAAGAGTTCTTTCTGGATTCACCACCAGCCTCGTGCTGTACGCTGGTGTTCAGTCATGTGCTTTCCTGTGAATATGATGCAGAGTCAGGCAGCATGGTCTTCAGTCCTGACTTCCAGACCCCAAGACTGACCCTGTCCCCCATCAAAAATTCTCACCTTCGCTCCAGCCCTCAGCACTTGCCACATGGTGAGCGTTCCCCCCTTCTGCATCAAGAATCTAATTCTGGTTTTCCTTGGGGTCAAGTGACCCTGATTGTGGTCGGTCTTCAGACTACCTCTGGCTATAGACACCAGGGCTCCTCCAGAGGATCAAGTTGCTTTCCTGAATTCTCAGAGTCAAGAGGCACCGGGTCTTTCCTTCTGTTTGATCTGGGCTACTTTCTCAGGAGGGCACACGTGGCATGGCGTGTGCAGCTGCTCCAGCCTGTAACTTTGGCTGACACCCAGGACAGCTGCTAAGGGGACATGAATCTCCCTCCCTCTTTGTTCCATTGAACCCAGGTGATTCCCCCTAATTGGCAAACAAAAGCCATTGGAATAAGGCAGAGAGAAGGCTGGCCCATGTGGAGCTCTGCACAAGCCACTTAAAATGAAATCAATCTCGCGCCTTCCCTTCCCCGTCAGTGTTCTGAAATAATATTTGAAGTTCTGTTTGGTCTCTTTGGAGAAATTCCAATGAATCGAGGCATAGTGGAACTATATTTCAAGCCGTGATTGTGCTCAGGACTTCTGAAAAGTGATTCTGACTTAGGGGTAATACAGAATACAGATTTAATAACCTGCCGCGTGACTTCTCCCTTAGGGTTTTTTCTAAGGAAATGACTATAAAATACAGACCCAGCTAGCTGTATTTCCCAAGAATGGGTGTTAGTCCATAGTGTTTTTTTTCATTTATTTTTTTTATTTAATTAAAATTTTAGACTTATTTATTTTACTTTATGTGCATGGGTGTGTTGCCTGCATGTGTGTATGTACAGGCTTGGTGCCCACAGGGTCTGATGGTATCGGGTGTCCTGGAACTATAGTTACAGATAGCTGTGAACCAATATGTGAGTGCTAGGAGCTGAGGTCTCTGCAAGCACAGCCTGTTCTCTTAACCATGGAGCGTCCCCCCAACCAGCACAACCCCATCCCCATCTTTGTTTAATTTTATTAGTCCAGAGTGAGATGAGGTTTTAATTTTTTAAATGTTGACGTTTGAAAGAAAATGTACAAAGGCTTTCTGCTTTGCCATTAACCATATCTTACATTTGTTTGAATAACACTCTCATCGTCTGAATGTTAGTTGAAAATTAAAGGGGTTGGGAGCTTGCCACTAAGCTTGCTCCCTGTCTCAGGCTTACTGTGCTCATGGAGACCCATGCTGGATACCCTACAGCCTGCGTTTTCCACCGCTGGCTGCCAACACTCTGAGAGGAGAGCTTGTACACACCACTCACACTGCCTCCGTAACTGAGCCCACACCTGCTCAGAGTAGGCACCTGCATGGTGTGGAAGCACCCTTCCATGGCCTGGCCACCGAATAAAACTGTTTACCTTAAAAGTGGTTGGTTATTTGCAAACAATATTTAGTGGGAGAACAACCTGCAAATTTAGTTTTAAAACAAGCAAGCAAACAAACACTTCTTACTACATGGTGGTTATGGGTGATTGTAGCCTTTGTCTAACAACACTTGCTTGTTTGTTTCCATTGTTTCGTGTTGTATCTAAGTGCACACTTAGTGTGTGCAGTCCTTCTCAGTCTCCAAAAAGAACCATAAACTTAGTTATGGGATGTCTCAATAGGTAAAGTGCTTGCCCCGACTCCACAAGGACAGGGGTTCAGATCCCCAGCAGTCATTCAAATAGTCTGGCACTATCATCCCAGCACTCAAGAGGCAGAAGCAGGTGGATCTCTGAGTTACAATGTAGCCTGGTCTACATAGCTAGTTCAAGCGAGCCAGGGGTACACAGTGAGACCTTGTCTCAAAAGAAAAAAACAAATGACTTTAATATTTTTGATACAGTTGTTTCAAACTCTAGTTCTAAGTTTGTTGTGGCTTGAAACGCTTTGGCACAGAGGCCACCCTACAGGAGGGCATACAGTGCTGGCTCCCAGTGTCCTCACTAGGCCATAGCACCCAGTTTTAAAAACCATGGTCTCAATTCACCGAAGTCTTTTCCTAAAGCCTGGCTGGCAAATACCTATTTCCAATGTGATTTTCTTACAAACTAATCAGAATTTGTCACTTGAAAAAAGTTTTCTAACACATCAGAATTAAAAATTTGGTAGCTGTTGCCAAGGTAACCAAGTATATGTCATTGCTCAGTACAGAAGTGTGTCCATTCTATTCCCTTGGACCTCAGATGGCCTGTTACTGCTTCAGCTAACAGAATATCATAAAAATAATGCCACCTGACATCAGACTCCACACAGGAAGCCTTTCGAGTTTTGTCTCTGTGTTCGACAGGGATGTCAGGAGAAACACAATAGCTAAGGTCTAAAGAAGCCCGGTTGTCTGCCTCCTGCCAACTGGAGAACAGTAGTGTGGGAAGGCCGAGAGCTACTGACCAACGGAGCAGATTCTGGGCTGAGTCCAAAGGCCGAGACCCTGAAGCATTGAAAGCTGATTACCTGAGCTCCTCTCACCAGGGCCTCTACATGCTGGGAGGTCCCCACTCACACCAGGGGGACCCTTTGTGTCCTAGACACACTCAGCAGTAATGCTCAAGTGGATGTTGAGCATCTGCAGCCCAGACAACTCCATACATAAAGTCTACCTCACTCTGAAGCTTGTCAGCCCGCTGTTCTTAGGGGTCACTCAGAGGGGCCAAGGGTGAGAACGCTTCAAAGGTGCTGCTGGAGAGAGAAAAGATGCCTGGCCAGTCGTCCTCATCTAGACCCTAGACGTGGAGAAGAGCTCATCAGCCTCCCTCACTGTGGACTGAAGGGGTAGGTGGAACATTCAGTGAAAACTCTCCAGCATTCTACCTACGCCCAGGCCTCAGGAATGATACTTAGTTACCTTAAGTCCCTCGCTTTGGCAGTGGTTTTATGATGTAATAGTTTTCTGGAAGATAATTCTACTGAAGTGTAACATTTGAAAGATTTTTTAAACAAGTTTGGTAAGTTTAGACCTAGGTTTTAATTCAGGAACAGATACAAGTGCTTCTTTATGGCTTTAGCCATGGCAACAATAAACATTCTCAAACAGCATTCCCAGAATGCTCTTTTGCAGACAAAAGTGTCTATTTAAGAAGCACTGCTTTTAACCACTTATAGCTTTAAATGTCTCTTTTTCTAATAGGAGCAGATTAAGTACATTTTTCTCTAAAAATACACTTCTAACCATGTCTGTCACCGCAGAAAACTCATTTTCTTTTTGCTTTTTTTTATTGAGAAATAGCTTTAGGGGAAACACACACACAGACACACACACACACACACACACACAGAGAGAGAGAGAGAGAGAGAGAGAGAGAGAGAGAGAGAGAGAGAGAGCGCCTTGAGTCATCTTCAAATGAATTCTTTAAGTGTTTTCAGTTTACCATGTTGGCCTTATCTGTCTCTCTTAGTCTTCACTCATAGCACTGTTTATTAACTATCTGTTCCTCCTTGTCTAAACAGGGCAATGGTCAATACCAGTACTTAGCACTGAGGAGGATTGCTCTCTAACAGACAAGCTTAGTCCAAAATTCACAAGAATCTGGAAGACAGGAAGACACGATTGCCATGACAGATAAGGAAGGGGGCCGAGGTCGCATGCTGTCATTGTCTTAGGGTGGGCAGCATGGTGTGCAGCAGCTTGGAGCTGGCAAAGGTTCACTTTCTCTATCGAACTTGTGGAAGGTCCACCATGGTCCATGTTGCCACCCGAAGCCCATGTTGGTGTCTGTGGTCCATTCTGGCGCCCCAGACTGCTTTGAAATCTGAGATCCAGGTGGACTTAGGTGACGTTCTTGGGTTTTGCTGCCTTGGGAGGTTATCTTGATGTGAGAGGCATGTGTAGCCACTTGAGACCATGTTGAGGCTCATGGTCTGTGCAGCTGAGGGCATGAATGGGTCCGTTTTCCTAATATAGCCATGAGCTGTCTTCATGTATATGGCCCGGGTGATCACTGAAGCCCATGTAAATGTCCGTGGTCGGGCTACTGCCTGAAGCTATGGTGATGTCTGTGGGTGCAGAAGAGCTGACTTCACCCCTTATAGGGGAGCTGGCCCTGCCCCTCTCTGGGTGCAGCATGACTCACCTCAGTGGATGACTTCTGGCAGGGGTACAGGTGGAAAAAGAGTCACCTTTCCGTGGGAGGCCACTAGAAATGTGACCATGCTCCAGTGAGCATATATACAACACAAAAAAGGACTTTTTTCTTTTCCTTTCTTTGCTTTTTTTTTGGGGGGGGGGTGCATGGGGAAAGGGAACATACATGGGAGGACAGGGAGGTGAGCACAATTGGGGTTCATGATATGAGATTCCAAAATAATTAACAAAATATATTGCAGAATAGACTTTCAAATGATTATTGTTGAATTTACAAACTGTTTATAAAAAATATAACAAGCCAACATCAATATGAATATTTCTAAGCATCCCTAGAGAGCTTTATCTTTGTGTTTTAATTACTTGTTAAATACTTTATTCCTTATTTTGGTGTCAGTGGGTCTTTTCATGATCTTAGTGGTCATTTTAAGATTCTAACCTTTCAATTGAAGTTACCTGCTCACAGTAGTGAATATAAATTACTATCCAATATCTTGCTGATGATATTCACATTTTCTGCTCGATTGTTTTGTTTTGTTTCTGAAATCTTGTATTTGTGAGGTTTCTTTTTCTTCTGTACACCCTTGGCGCTCATTGTCTCTGGTAGTTCTCATTCATCAAGTCCTCACATGATTTATTACACACTGAGACATCATTCTCATTTAACGTTAGGTCCCTGTGAGCCCACACCTCCTTGTGCCTTGCTTGTGCGTGTTTTGCCTCCAGAAGCACTGTATTCATTGTTTGCACAGTTTCAAGGCTCATGACAGCGTTCTGGAAGCTGAGCTTACAAGCAACAGTGTAGTATTTCGGCTCAATAAACAACGTTGTCTCCAACAAAAATGTGGAAAATACCACCAAAGCTTCCAGGAAAAAGATACTCACTTGGGTATGAAAACTGACACAGGAAAACAATGTCACCTTGTTTGACTCCAGCTGGTAACATGCACATCAGATAACTAAACTTGCCAGCTTTGCAAGGGAGAAAAAGCCCACACGGAGCTGCCCTACTGACTTAAAAAGATGCAGAGAGGCATTGAAGAAGATGACTGGAAGAGAGGAGAGAGAGAGAGAGAGAGAGAGAGAGAGAGGGAGAGGGAGAGGGAGAGGGAGAGGGAGAGGGAGAGGGAGAGGGAGAGAGAGAGAGAGAGAGAGAGAGAGAGAGAGAGAGAGAGAGAACAGAAACAGAACAGATACTACAGGCAGACAATCCCACCGAAATGTTGAGCTCAACAATGATAATACATCTATGTATGAGGAAAAAGCTCAGAGAAATTAACAACTAGAAGGACCAGAGAGGAGGACGCCTGGAACTCAGGAAAGCTGGTAATAATCTGTCTTCTCTAGCACAAAGGGAAAACATCCTAAGTCCTGGCATACTGAGAACCCAGGGGTTTCTCACAGAGCCCAGGGAGAACTTGCCTGAGCAGGGAAGCAAAGTCTGCATCGATCACACACAGTTTGCTCTCAATAGATGAAGAAGAAAATTGAGACCCTGTGAGGATCAAACTATTTCGTAGTCATCCAAAGACTCATCTCAAGAATGTGTACTACAGGACTGGTGAGATGGCTCAGCAGGTAAAGGCACATGCCACCAAGACTGACAGTCTGACTTTGATCCCCAAGACCTACAGGTGAAAGGAGAGAATCAATTCCAGCAAGTTGTTCTCAGATGGCCAGACATGTCTCTCTCATTCTCTCGATGATGGCCAGAAGAAGGAGAGCTGGTTTTCTTTAATGATGTGGCTTATCGTAGGTCCTTTCCAGGGCAGTTCTTGTCGATGGCTTTTAAATAAGTGTGTTACAATTTTCCTCTTTCTCAGGTAGCTCCCAAATAGTTGAGACTAGACTATTATATTTATTTAACAGGCTTTAAGAGCACAACAACTGAGCAGTATTACTCTATTTTAATCCCCAACTAAACTGGCTACCTCCCAGTCAAAAATCCCAGTAATGCTTATATTTTAGTCCTGATCTAGCCCTCTGGGCCTCAGAAGTGTTTGCTCATGATGTCTCTTGGATTCTTTCACCACATGGAATCCACGCCTCCTCTCTCTCTCTCCTCCCCTGGCTAGAAGGAAGTCCAGAGTTATTCTCTCCCCTACTTAGTCATTGGCTGATCAGCTTCTTTATTTACAAATCAGAGAATTGATGGGGAGCAGAGCTCACACAACATTCAGCCAAGAGATACTTAGAATAAGCATAAAATGTGATATCAGATTGGAGTCAGACATAGGGGCAGAGAAACCAGCACTTGAATAATACAAGAATGATCTTCCAGTGCACAATAACATTATACTAACAAGCTCTTGCTCCCAAGACCAGCTGGACAGAACAAACTAATATTGATGGAGCAAGAAGAAGGAGAAGGAGAAGGAGAAGGAGAAGGAGAAGGAGAAGGAGAAGGAGAAGGAGAAGGAGAAGGAGAAGGAGAAAAGAAGAAGGAGAAGGAGAAGGAGAAGGAGAAGGAAGGAGAAGGAGAAGGAGAAGGAGAAGGAGAAGAAGAAGAAGAAGAAGAGGAGGAGGAAGAAGAAATCCCAAAGGTGGGTGGGAAGAGATGGATTGTGGAAAGAGTGGTTATGGGAGAAGCTGAGAGTGAACATGTTCAAAGTATATTGTACAAAATTCACAAAAAATTAATTAAAATCTTGTTTTTGTAAGATCAATAAAATAGAACATATTTTAAAGACAGGCAGACCCAAAGGTCAACAGTGGATTTCTCAACGTACACAGAAGACAGAAGATAGAAGATAGGGACAAACCATTAATTAAAGAACTAAAGATAATGCCCATCAGCATATATATATATATGAAAATATGTTCTAAATGAAAGCAAAATTGGGTCTTTTTCAGAAACACCACAGCTAGACCATACACACAAAAAAAAAAACGTTGTGAGACGTCCTTCAGGCACCAAGCAAATTAACACCCTACAGAAACCACGAAAGCAAAGTACAAATAAAGGGTAATTATGTGAATAATTATTTATTATTTAAGTCATCTTAAAATACATCTACTACTTAAAGGATAATAGCAACATAAAGAGAGATTTAGAACATGTGTAAGACATGTAGCAAGCATCAAGAAGGCTGTGAATGGTAGGAAATGAACAGAGACAGCACTGTGTTGCAAGAGGCAAAGCTGTGTGGTGTCAGCTGAACCATTAAAGCGATATGCTTAAAACTCTCAATCAAATAAAATCATAAGATTCAGAGTTAGAGCCAATAGGGCAATGAAGAAGGTGGTTCACTGTGCCAATCTGATTGATGACACAGAGAGACTAACACCATTGGGAGAATAAATTCAATGTTTCCATTTCCTGGGAGTGGAGGCACTCTTACCCCGAGGCTTCATGGGAAGGAGCCAGTGACTGTCAGGAAGCAGAAAGAAGCAAGGAGAAGCCTAGGCCAGAGCCTCTGCTTTGACTTGGTGCATCAAGGCTAGGGGGTGACACAGAGTGGGTAAACTGAGTCAAACCTTGGGGACCTAGCAAACAGTGGTTGCTTCTAGTTGTCTATAACTTGGTGCTGTGTGGTTTTGTTTTCTGTTTCTTCCCTCCAAGTATCCAGACACTACTGCACACCAGGCAGGAGATGATGGAGACAAGTCGAGTTCCACAGTCAACTTCTTCCTTTAGAGTGTCCGGGCATTGCTGTACACTGGGGGGGAGGCGGGGAGGATAAAGAGAAGTCAAGAATGGGTGGGTCAGAAGGATCCTGGTCCAGCAGTGATACCCAGGGGAGAAGACCTTCTCCAAGGATTTAATGTTACAGTTCTCTCAAGTGAGGTATTCATAGTGAGTCGAGGTCTCTGAAGCACTGAAGAGGAACAAGCTGGAGGAGCTGTGCACCCTGACTTCTACACTCACACTAGCGCTTCAGTAAGGGAAGTGGCATGGCCCTGCTGCATGGCAGATTAGGACAGCAACAGAACAGAATGGGGGAAATCAGAAATGAGACCCACGCATGCATTTAAGGCTGGTTTTCGACAAAGCAAAAGTTAGTGAAAAATGTTAGTCTCGAGTAAACACGTCTGGAAGAATTCTCTACCATGTCCAGAAAATGAATGCTGATGTCCACTTTGTACCACACACAAATGTTAACTCTGATCAATTGTAAATTTTGTAAAATATGAAACTGTAAAACATCTAGAAGAAAATCTTCCAAATTTGAATGATATAAACATCTTATATACAGCAGCTAAAAGTATATTATGTAAAATAATCTGTCTCTCTGTCTCTCTGTCTCTCTGTCTCTGACTCTCTCTCTGACTCTCTCTCTCGCTCTGTCTCTCTCTGTGTGGGTGTGTGTGTGTGTGTTTATCATAAAAGCTCCATTTAAACAGTGATATCAATCTAAGGAAGGTGAGAAAATCAAATAAGAGGGAAATGATATCCAAAGAAGACCATTGGATGGCCATGTTTTGAACAAGCAGATGAGCAGCAGGAAGAGAATCAGAGAGAAATAACGTCACAGCAAGCTGCAGCAAGGGCGCTGACATAATCGTCTGGTCTTCAATAAGCTACCTTCATCAATAGCAAAGAAGCAGTAATCCTCTACTGAAAAGAAAATGCACACAGCAGCTAGCTAATGCTTCCCCTACCTAAGTCCACTTAATTCTTTCACCATCCTCCTGAGGTAGACATTTGAGTTCTAATTACAGACAAAGAAAACGTGCCTCACAGAAGGAAGAGACACACTCAAGTAGGGTCAGGCATGACTGAATGCGAAGCGGTTGATCTGAGACATTCTACTTCTAGGATGGG
>NW_021604656.1:9276044-9283635 GCF_004785775.1 Grammomys surdaster
GTTCCAGCTTGATTGTTCTGTGTCTTATATACAAAGCATGTGGTGTTTTCAATAGTAAGGACTTAACATCTAGTTCTTGTGAGTAATGAAGAGTGATGACCGTGACAGTTTTGGGAGCCTCTGGGCAGCCCTGGTCTACAACTCAGAGGGAGGTAGCCATACCTGGCACTGGAATTTTCATTTAATAATCTATTGCTTCTGGGCTCAGCATTAGTTTTTCCTATTGTATATTTCCATTCAAATTCTTTTCTTCATTACATTTTTATTTAGCTTAAAAAGTATTAGGTTTCAATTGTGACTTTGTCATTAATTCTTAGTTTTGATTTATCCCTCCCCATGGCCTACTTTCTTCCATCCCTGTTTGAACCTTGCTATTTCCAGAATTTTGCATCTCTGCTTTCATATTTTATGTCTGCTATGCTCGCTTCTCTTAAGGTCTCTTCCCCCAGTGCCCATGGGTCCCTTTCTAATTTCCAAGTCTCTACAGACAATTTAAGATAAATATATAAATTCAAAACTTCAAAGCTATGATCCACATCTGAGAAAGAACACAGGGAAATTGACCCTCTCTGGCCTGGGTGACCACACTTAATAAAATATTTTACAGCTCCTTCAATTTTCCTGCAAATCTTAGAAATTCATTTTTCTTTATACTTGAGTAAATTTCTATTCTGTTTACATCATGCCACCTTCTCACTAACCACTAGTGAATGGATATCCAGGCTTATTCTATATGTCATCTTATCAAAAAGAAGAAGAGAAGGAGGAATAAGGAAGGAGGAGGAAGAGGAGGAGGAGAAGGAGAAAAAGGAGGAGGAGGAGAAGGAGAAAAAGGAAGAGGAGGAAGAAGAGGAGGAAGAAGAGGAGAAAGAAGAGGAGGAGGAGAAGAAGAAGGAGAAGAAGAAGAAGGAGAAGAAGAAGAAGGAGAAGAAGAAGATCCAGCCAGAAAAGTTATTATCAAGAAAACAAAAATTAGCCACTGCTTATAAAGCACAGGGAGAAAGAATCCATGCCGTGTGTGGGACTGTAGATTAGTGCTGGCACTGGGGAGATCAGTATGGAGGCTCCTTTAAAAGCTAAAAGCAGAGCTAGCGTATGATCCAGCTGAAGGAATCAAAGGCAGTGTACTAGCGGCACCTGCACATTCTAGTTCTCCCAGCACTTTCTTCTCCTGCCACCCATGACACACCAGCCTCCTTGACACCTGTGCTCTGCTATTCAGTGGAAAAACCTGGGAGGTCCTGCTGGAAACTGACCTTCTCTCTTGATTCTTTATCTTGTATTTTCTTCATTGTTTTCATTGAAAAGATACTTAGTTTTGAACTTTAAAAGTACACAAGTTGCTTTGTTAAACGAAAATTATATAGGATTATTTAAATCAATGTTACACTCACAGTTACAGTGTGATTTAGAGGATAAGGACAGAAAGCATGTCCAGGATAGTTCAAACCCGGTTTTCCTCCCAGTGTGTTTGATCCTGGGTTGGTAGGGGTCTGAGAGCGAAACCCACAGGCATGGAAAGCAGGATGAGCTTCTCTGGTCCACTCTCATCCCTAGCCACATGGATAGCCATAGAGGAGGTCAGCCTCAATCCATAAAACAGCTGTCAGAAACACCCCGAGGTGTCTGGGTCTATCCACACAGTGTGGTGTGTGCATGTGCGTGTGCATGTGCATGTGCATGTGCGTGTGCGTGTGTGTGTGTGTGTGTTTTCTGTAGTTAACACCATAATGAAGCTTGTGGTAAGCAGTATAGACAATAAAAATAAACAGAGTAAAGTCTGACTGAGGACTCCCACAGTTCTCCAATCCGCTCTCCCTGAGAAGGCTACCACTGAGAAATGGTCACTCTTGGCTGCCTCTCATCGGCTACCTTGGCAGGTAAGCTCACACACTACAGTGAGAGAAATGCATTTATATTTTTATTCCTAACTAAAGATAATCTGATCTAAATCCATGTCACTGAGCTGGTGGGAAATTCAATTTCAGTAAACACAGAGGGTCCCTCTTATACTCTACTGTGACTGGTTTTTGAAGTCCTTATCTTCCAGAACATTCTAGGAGGGCTCTCTACTCATCCTGACCTACCTTTCAGTTTCTTGGCCCAAGTCTCTCTGTGTCTTGAAATCTATCAAGCTTCAGGAACCAACAAGGGTATAAGAATACAGTACCACTTCTCTTAGGATGCAGGCTCCGCCCATGCCAGCAGGCTCTGCCCATGCCAGCATTCCAGTTCAGCCCACACAGGCACTGCACATAAAGTGTGATCCAGACTGGATCCCTTAATACCAGTTACTTAAAGTTAAACTGTGTGTGATGGTTTGTATCCGCTTGGCCCAGGAAGTGGAAGAATTAGAAGGTGTGGCCCTGCTGGAGTAGGTGTGTCACTGTAGGTGTGGGTTATAAGTCTTTCATTCTATCTACCTGGAAGTCAGTATCTGCTACTGTAGCCATTAGATGAAGATGTAGAACTCTCAGCTCCTCCTGCATCATGCCTGCCTGGATGCTGCCATGTTTCTGCTTTGATAATAATGGACTGAACCTCTGAACCTGTAAGCCAGCCCAAATTAAATGTCCTTTATAAGACTTGCCTTGGTCATGGTGTCTGTTCACAGCAGTAAAACCCTAACTAAGACACTTCAGAATTAGCCCCTTTCTTTGGAAAATTAAAATGCCCTCTCTATCTCCTCGTTCCTCACCACACTTAAGTCACTCTAGGCCCCTTCACTGCACCTGTCACTATCTGATGGGTAGCATCCTTAAGTCTGCACTTCACATCTCTCCTGATGCCCCTGTAGTGTGAATACTGAGTTGAGAACTGACACCTCTGCCACTGGATCAATTGTGACATGGCAAACATCCCCTTCAGCAGACTCCAGGAGAAAACTTGTCTTTCCCATCTCTCCCTTCAAGGCCCTATCATAGATGCCTGTGTCATGGCATGATACTAGAAGCCCCCTACTATTCTGGGAACTGAGGGTCCTCTAGGAGCCCAGTCTATCTATGATGGCTTAGTTCTCCTAATGAAGCTCCTCTTTGGACTCAGTCTTGATCTCCCATGTTAGGTGAAGATGCCATCACCATCCTACTAAAGCTCATCTAAGGGGGTATTTATATCAGCTTCTCGTCTCCAAACCTGAAAAATCTCTGTACTTATCAAATGTAAGGAAGCTCAGTACCTAAGCAGGGCTGCCCAACTATTAGAGATTAAGATTATTTCTATAATACTATGTTTCTTGCATGCCTAGTATGTTCAGAACAGTGAGATGGACAGAAGGAGGCAGTGATAACAAAAACAGAGAAAGTGGCCACGGTAGTAACAAACTTAAGGGAAGAACTGATGATGCTCAGGTCATCGCATCCGGCTGTGGTCACAGCTGGAGTAGTGCTGTCCTATGTGGTCAAGGAAGGTGTCTCCATGATGCAGCATTTGTGCTGAGATCTGAGAAAGGAACGAGATTTGCTATGTCAGAAGGGATAAGGAAGGGTGTTCTTATCCACTGGTACCGACTGTGTAAAGGCTCAGCATCGGAGGGCAGATCACACGAAGATTAGAAGTGAAAGATTAGACAAATGTAGTCTAGGACAATGCTAGAGAGAGGCAGGTAGGGGTTAGTCAGACAGGTCTTGTATGTCCATCTATAAAATTGGTTATTACAGAAGCCCCTCTACTTGTAATCAATAAGATGAGAGCTTTCTAAGCTGAAATGCGTTTATACTCCACCCACCAAGCATCACAGCTTGGCTCTGCCTCACTTCCACAGGCTCAGATCAATGATCTATAGCTGGGAATCATGAGAGCCACTGTTGAGATATCGCTGAATTGATGTGACATTTTCATCATCATAAAACTCAAAATCACAAGCTGCACTATTGTAAAATTAGAGTGTAGGGAGGGCTCCATACCCACAGTGTGGCTGAGTGTCTTAGACCAGTCCTCCAGGAAGTATGCTGTCTCTTTCCTTCATTCCCTACTATCTCCTGGATGTCATGCGGGAGACATACAACAGAGAGAATGTTGGGTACATGGGACTCTCCTGACTCCTTCCTATAAGTTAAGGAATGTGGTCACTCATCTACTGAGTACTGTGGGCTACACTATCACTCTGAGGGCCTGACATTCTGCACTGTGTTCTTAGCCCACAAACCACCCTCCTCCCCCACAAAAAAACCTGTAGAACTCTTGAGTCTAGCTTGCCAACTGCCCAGACATACTCCCTGTGCTTTGCATTTCCTTTATGTCCCTTGTCACTGTTGCTTGGGGCGACTGTTCTATTTTCCTCTCTGTTGTTGTGACAATAACTATGGCCAAAAATATTCTGGGAGAGACTCATTTCATTTGCAGATTACAGTCCATCACTTAGGAAAGCCAGGACAGAACTGGAGGCAGGAATTAAATCAGGCCTCAGAGGGTCTCTGTTTACTGGCTTGCTCCCTGTGGCTTGCTTGGCTTGATTTCTTACATAACCCAGGCTCCCTTTCCCTGGGGAGGCACTGCCCATGGTAGTCTGGATCCTCCATCAAGTAATCAAAAACATGCCCCACAAACTTGCTCAAAGGCCAGTCTGATAGAGGCAAGTCCTCAGTGAGACTGTCTCTTTCTAGGTGACTCTAGTTTGCAGCAAGCTGACCAAAACCAATAAGAATCAATTTCCAGGAAAGTCCTGCAAGAGTGCTATCTTCTGTGATCAAGAGAAGAGCAGAATTCATTCTCTCTGTCTCTGTCTCTCTCTGTCTCTCTCTGTCTCTCTCTGTCTCTGTCTCTCTCTCTCTCTCTCTGTGTGTGTGTTTGTGTGTGTGTGTGTGTAAGAAGGACAAAAAACAATGAGATGATTGATGACAAATCCAGACATGTGCCAGTAATATTGTAGGACTTTTCTTATTCATACTTTTACTTTCAGACACAGTGAAGAAGACTGGTCTTCTCTCTCCCTTTGAAGTTGAGTGTGGCCCTGTGATCTGCTTCAGTCAATGAGATGCCATTGAAATTGAAATAATATGTGATAATGGCTGACCTCTGTCACTCTTCGCTGGCCACTGCAGTCTAGCATAGATACATGTGCATACATGATCATACATTATACACAAATAGACATACACACATATACCAATATGGTAGGAGATTGCTGTAAGAACACAACAGCCCAGATTGCTCAGTCAATTCATGAAGGACAACTGTTCTGCAGATTTGTCCATGTTCATATGGAGCAGGGGTGGGGGCGTTGGCTGGATTGTGCTAGGTCATTGAGACTTGGGACAATTTGCTACTGCAGTATTCCTTGGCCTATACTGACTAATACATACGCTTGCTTACAAACTCAGAAACATACCTGCATGTATTAAATGGCTGTGCAGGGGTGGGTAATGTGCATGTGCATGCATGAATGTGTGCGTGTGTATGCATGTGTGTGTTTGTGTGTATGTGCGCATTCATGCATATGTGTGTTTGTGGGGATAATTATATGTATGTGTGTGCATGTGTGTAGGTTTCTTAAATGTTCAATTGTAGCCAGTTTTGGACTTTTAGGTATAAATGGTACCAGCTTGTATGTAAATGTATACAAACACATAAACTATAAAATAAGTGTCCAGATGCAAAAAATAAAACATATTTGTATGTGTTTGTTCCTGAATGAAATATAAATAAATTATTGTCATTTAGGGTTGTCTTCTGTAATCCACCAATAGTATAAAAGAAAAACCTTAGTCACAGAGTCAATGCAAACCCCCAGAGAAGCCGCCTGGGGCGGGGGGGGGGGAGTAGTACTCAGCCACGGCAGTGTGCACTTGGGTTCCAAATCAGCAGTGTAGGCAAGGCCAGGGCTAGCCTTAGTTTTATTTTTACTGAGTTTTCTTGATTGCAGTCTGATCCTTTATGTCCTTCCAACATAGAGTGATTTTTAAAGGAGAATTTAATTTACTATGAGTCCGAAACCCTTTGGAATGCTAGAAGCCAGCAGTACTGCAGCAGCAATAATGAAAAACACACATTCCATGTGCCAATTTGTGGTCGGAGCCAGCATTCCATCCCCACTCTCCCGTGGCTGCTAGCTCTCCATTACACTCCTTTTCTCAGCCCTTCTGACACTGGTTAAAGACGTCAGGGGCCGCAGCTCATGCAGCATGCTAAACAGTCCAGTCCATAGAGCAGGCTCAAACGCAAAAGCTTTCAACTCAGAAAGCACACCGTCATCACTACCCCAACCCCACGTCACAACTCCCATCACCCCCAATTCCAACCCATGACCACCACCCCGAGTCTGATCACCACCTCAACCTTGCTACTACACTCTCAAACCCATCCCTCCTCCTCAAACACGGCTATATCAACTCCACCCACCTCCCCTGACCCCCTCCCAGATGCACCATTATCCCCACGAGCAGTAAATGTAAAGAAACATCCATGAATTTTCTATGACTGCCCCATAATACAGATATGCACTTATTTTAAAATAAATACATATTTATATTATAAATATGCACATTTATCTATGTGCATATGTGTGATACTGTATCACACATATGCACATAGATATATCCCATACATATTCAAGACAAAGAGCAAGCATCTCCCAGAAGAAATCCCGTGCTCTGGGGCGAGGCCGACTCAGTCCTCAGTCACATGTTTTATCACCAGCCTGGAGCTTCCAGTAACAAAAACCATCAGTTGTGAATCTACAGAAAACACAGATTTCACACAGGAAGGAGACTCTGCAACAGATACCAATGTGGGGACTTGCTGCATATAAGCATATTTTTATCTATATAGCCTTGTTTTGAAATCACATGGAATTTTGGTTTAAAAGGAAAGCACATACTGGAGTGGTCAAGCTTTGTGAGAAAGTAGCCTTTGGAATGAAATTTAATTTAACTGCAAAAGCAAAATCCAAGTCTAACTTATATCCTCCAACTACACATGACATTGCCCTTCCTCATGTGATCACAGAATTTCCTGGTCACTATTGTTCTTTCCTAAAGACTCTATCCTTAGATAGAATGCCTAACTGTTTTGTTTGGAGTTGTTTAAATATTAATCAGGATAATCCCAAGATGTAGCAAAAAGCTGATGTAAGAGCTAAGTTAGATTTTATTCATGTGTATTTATTGAACATATACTATGCCCTCACAGCTGTTTTCAGTGATGTGCAGGTAAGAGAAGTGCAGAATAGGCAAAGGTCTTCAGGATTCACTTTGGGGAGTAGTTTATACACATCCTCTCCACCTAGAGGGAGAGGACTGACAGATGGACATCAAGCTGAAGATGCAGACTAAAGACAAACAGATGCTGGGTGTGTCCTTAAGACTGGAGAATCAGCATCTAAGAAAATGACAGATGCACCAGAAAGTCAGGAAAGCTATCAGGAGGAGATGTTAGCCTTCATCTAAACTTGATAAAACAGTGAAGAAGTTAAGGGTTTACAAGGACCTGAATTCTGGAACAAGAAGCATTTATTGAGCAGAATAACTTCATGTGTAGACTCTGTATTGCCAAACTATAATTTTCTGTGATTTCCAAAGCTTAACTCATAAAAACAAATATATGTGTATATATATATATGTATATATATGTATATGTATGTATATGTGTATAT
>NW_021604656.1:9283735-9288591 GCF_004785775.1 Grammomys surdaster
TATATGTATATATATATATATATATATATATATATATATATATATATATATATATATATATATTGTGTGTGTGTACCTTTGAAAGGTCCATCAAGTTCAGTAGGAAGAGTCTGTAGTGTATGAAGCTAGCTCAGCAGTGAGTGGAACAGGAACATTGTTTCTCCCTTCCAAGGAAGCCATTTTCAACTCAACTATCGTGGTAAGGCTGAAACAATTTGACAGGGTTGAGGTCCTAAGCAGCAGTCACCTGCAGTCACACAAGCATCCATCTTCCCTGAACATCGGTCATTCCCTGCTGAGGCCCATTTATTGATGTCCCCAGATGACCTTTCAAGCACACAAAATCCTGTCACGTGTCTTTTTCTTTTACACAGACTTCAGGAAGAAGGGAGTTCTAATTTCACTGCTTTCCAGTGACCCGCCAATGGGCTTAATTTCTTGATTCATCGTTTTCCTTTATTGTGCTGAAGAATGATACCCCCAGGCACACACACACGCACACCCATACACACAGAGAGAGACACACACACACACATACACACACATAGATACACACATACAGAGAGAGAGAGGAAGGAGGAGGAGGAGAGGGAGAGGAAGAGGGAGAGGAAGAAGAAGAAAGAAGAAGAAGGAAGAAGAAGAAGGAGAGACATTTGGGGTGCCAAGGAAGAGAGCTATGTAGGCAGGAGAAGTTGCTCACCCTCATGAGTCCTCCTCAGGGCTCACAGTGAAGGCTAGGACATGCACACTACGTCTCATTGTCTTTCTTTTTAACAAAAGAAACGAGGGACAAATAATACACAAACTACTGGGATTAAATCTACTCTGAGGTATAAGGTAAATTAACAAGGGGACATTTCCTCTTGTAAGTGTGTACAGGGAAAAGGGCTGAACCGTGGGAGAAAATTCAGGGGATGAGAGAAGGCGGTGGCTTGATTCGCTCCCAAAGCAGCCTTGACATGAGAAAGTAGTTTATTCAGGAATCCATCCCAGGAAGAACCAAGAGAGGAAAGAACAGTGGCCCTGGGGAAAGAAAGAAAGAAAGAAAGAAAGAAAGAAAGAAAGAAAGGAAGGAAGGAAGGGAGAGTTAGCGCAGGCCTATTTATTAGCTGAACACACTGTGGCCAGTTGAAGGTCCTCCCTGGGAGGAAGCTGGGGGAGGGGCTGTGAGGGACATCCAGCCCAAGGGTGAGTTGCTGGGATTTCTAACCACCATGCCCAGGCTGCTGGCTGAGAGACATTCCTACATTTTAGTTCCCCAGGATTTAAGGTCTACTTGTGCCCATGAACTGAGAAATCCTTCAGGAAAAGTCCCACAGGCATCCTGCAGTGAGGTCAGTGGCCATGAGGGGAGGTGGGGGAGGGGGATCAGCCACAGCTTCTTGAGAAAGGAACACCCCAGTGTGATTTGGTCTGGATTTACTGCTTGTGAGACCAGGCCTTCAGAAAGCTCTCGCTGATTAATTCCTCCTCGGTTTCAGTTTTCCCAAAAGGGAAAACCAAAGCCTTAAAAAGCAAAGGCATCTACCCTAATTTAATTACTAGCAATTACGTTCTGTTCTCTTGCTGTGAAACTGGGGGTGGAGAAGGGATTTCTGCATCCATCTTACAACCTGGCTTCCTGCATCCTCCATGTGCCAGGCTTAGGGACAGGCAGGTCTATGTGCTTTGGCATGCAGGAACATAGTTTTCTTGACAAACTCCTGGCAACTCATCTGAAAGATGAAAGACAATTGATTAACTCTACTGAGTTTGGAATCACCTAGGAGACACACCTCTTGCTTTGTTTACAAAGGTTTTCCAGAGACGGAAAGTCACCCTGAATGTGGGTGGCTCCATCCCAAGGCTTGGGGTCCCAGACTGAACAAAAATAGAAGAAGTCAGCTCAGTACCAGTACCCTTCTTTCTCTCTGCTTCCTGCTGGGATCAGCTGTCTTCCTCACGCCCCTGCATCCCCTGCTGGAGCGTGTCTCAAGCCACCACCTTCCCTGCCACTCTCAAATTGTGAGTCAAACCAACCCTGTCTTCCTTTGATCGTTTTTCATCAGAAATGAGGTCACAACCGTAACAAAGGGAAAGTAGTACAGATAGATACCTTCTTGGAATAGAATCAGAGATACTGCTAACCCTGGTTTTGAGCTCACCCGACTGTCAAAGGCATGTACTGATCCTGGAGGCTCATGTGGCATCTCTTTTCCCACAAGGCAGGTCCTAAAGGCTTTCATCTCCCATCTTCCTTCCTCTTCTCTACTTCCTTCCTGTCTTAGTTTCTATCTTTCTGGATTCCTCCAAAATTCTGGTTAGCCGAATAGTCCTTAAACTTATTTCTGTGCTTAGGAAGCCTACTTCAAGATGCCACTAGCTGAGTTCTGTGAAGTGAAGGGAAAGCACTCTGGGCTGTGGTTAGGAGTTTTGGGGGTGAACCCTAATGTGCTAATGACCCACTGTTTTCTGGACTGGCTCACCCAACTGGAAGAAGCAGAGTACGGTCACAGGAAGTTCCAAGAAGGGGTCGACTTTATGGGAATTAGAATCAGATCCAAACATTCTGTGGTTCGGCCATTTCAACTTCTACTTACACATTAGAGTGTGGTTCTATCTCTGGTCCAGCCTGGAGCCACTGTGACTTGCACAAGAAATCCACAGCAAGCTACCAATTATTGCCTTTGCAAAACCCAAAGGTCACGCAGGAGCTGAATTCCAAAGATGGCTTTTCTGCTCTCAAGGAATGAGAGAAAACATGTAGATTGCCTGTATTTGCACCAAGCATCTCCCTAAGGCTGGAGAATGCCACTCGAGGCCCCTGTCCCTTGAGGGGCACAGACTCCAGCTCCTCTCATTCTGAACTGATCATGCCCTAATTATGATGCAGCAACGCACGGGCTGAGCCTGCAGAGCAGGTGAACTCATGGTGGGGTCACTCAAAATGGCTCTGAAGTATTCTAACACTTAAACACTGTATGTCTGTGTGTATGTGTGTGTCTGTGTGTATCTGTATGGGTATGTGTGTGTGTGTGTGCACGCGTGTCTGTGTGTATGTGTGTGTCTGTGTGTATCTGTATGTGTATGTGTGTATATGTGTGTGTGTGCTCGTGTCTGTGTGTATGTATGTGTCTGTGTGTATCTGTATGTGTCTGTGTATGTGTGTGTGTATGTGTGTGTATGTATGTGTATGTATGTGTATTATGTGTGTGTATGTGTATGTATGTGTATGTATGTGTGTGTGTATGTGTGTGTATGTATCCCATGCCACCATTTCAGCAAAGCCTGGAAAGCTGAGTCTTTCCAGTCAGTGAAATGGGAAAGGTACTGTTTCCAGTCTCTAGCATTTCTTACACTCTCAGGACTGTGAAATCTTCCCAGAGCTCTTGGTCATGTGAATAATACCTGCCAATGCTGCATTAGAGTTGAATCTAAGAACTCCTTCTCGTTTTACCGACATAACAGAAAGCCTATGACATGTTAACATTAAATTAGGCTTTTCTGAGTAATAAGTAAATTTTCCAAAAACAAAATGTTCATCGATGAGGATGGTATTGCTCTTCATTTTTGCAAGTCCCCTCTGTTTAGTATCCCATGCATTATAAAGCACCTGGCTTCTCATCTCTGGTTCTGTGATCCCTCTGGAAGACTGCAGTCTCTTCCCAGGTGATGGGAAAGCAGCAAAACAAGGTGGACGGACGTGTGGTGAGTGGGAGCGAAGGAGAGCTCACTGCTGTTCCAGGGAACTGCTGTGAGATCAGAGAGCGGCAGAATGAACTGGTCAGAGAGACCACAGTTCCACGATCTTTACCCTTCATCTTTACAGAGTTCAAGTTTGAAAACGGTGGGAACTTAGCTGTCACATGAGAAATCCTTCACTCTTAGAAAAAAAAATTCAACTTGAGGACAGATGACAGATGGCTAAGCCCAGCTAACACCTGGAGGTGCAGACCAAGCACTGATGTTGAGTCCCAAGGAACAAGAAGGGAACCAGAGTGTTTCTCCGCCCCTGCCACGCTCCAGAGACTCAAGCTGCGGTTTAAGGATGATAACTAATTATGCTAATTAACAGGTTGGGGGAAAACTGTGATATTATTCCCACGGAATGCTCTGGAAAGCTGGAAACACTTAACTGCAAAAACTGCATGTGGTGAAACGCTCCATAATTTACTTAAGAAACCCACATCTAGTTTGCTGGCTCAAAGCAGGGGTTAATGGCCTTTTGAGGGCAGCCAGTGGTGGAAAGGGTCCCGGCATAGGCAGCCAAGCCTTCATGGCAGAAACATGGTTGCTCTTCTAGCACCAGCATTTACATTGGCATCTAACCAGGGTGAAACATACAAGGAATTGTTTAGTTTCCCTGCTGCTTTCTTCTGTTCCTAACGTGGTTTGAAAATTCCTTTCTCAACATCGTGGGCCCAGAGATGGGAAAGAGTTAATGGAACAGTCGGGTGACAATTATGAAACATTTGGGTGTTCCAAAGCCCCAAAATGATGCAGCAAACCGGATGGTAAGGAATAGACACGTGTCCACATTACAAATGCAAGATCATTTATTATTGCTTTGATACATGGCTGACAAGCAATTGTTTACCTTGCACAAAGCCCAGATATGGTAGTTATAACTTTTACCTAGCTGAGCCATCGGTAGTCCCACCCCTCCGGGAGTAAGCAGTTCTAGAGAGAGACTGGCACCACATCCAAAAGTCAGTGTGACAGGTGTTGTCAGAAAGCAGGGTGACAGCTACAAAAGGATCAGAGAAGGAGGCACCGTGTAGGTTTGTAGCATGATGACGCTACAGTATCAAGCAGTAGGTGTGAGTTTGTAGCATGATGACGCTACAGTATCAAGCAGTAGGTGTGAGTTTGTAGCA
>NW_021604656.1:9288601-9302570 GCF_004785775.1 Grammomys surdaster
AGCATGATGACGCTACAGTATCAAGCAGTAGGTGTGAGTTTGTAGCACTAGATGAATGAGTCCTGTCAACAGTGTCATTTCCTTTGGGGCATTAAAAAAAAGAGAATAGGTTCCAACATATAAAAGTAAATAAAGCAAGGAAGCAAGGTCAGAGTGTGGACCCCTGACTCAAATGTGCAAGGTAGGTGAGGATTGTTAAGAACTAGTCAGAGGAAAGCCGTTCCTGAAGATGCTCATTGAAATGTTTTTCTGGCTGCATCAGTTGTTGTGGTAACATGGAACCAAATAATGAGAACCAAGAGGAGAACTAGAAAGGTATCCGTGTTATGGCCCAGGAAGTCCTTCCAGGGCTGCTGCTTATTGCCTGTTACCCTTGATATGACTGAGAACCAATTACATAGCAGGGACAAGATGGGGGAAGATTCCATCATCAGAGATCAAAAGCATGTGTTTGATATTCAATAGCTACTAGGCAGATATATCCAGCAGGAAGCTAAATATAAAAGTCTAGGGGGAAGTCTATGATTCAGAGTCGACAAAAGGCAGAGCATCATTGCATAGAAAAGTGGCAGTTTCTTTGTGCTCACCGTGGCCTTTTCCCGGGGCCTCTACAGGCAGAGCATAGAGAGATACGGGCTAGATCATGGTAGCTCCCGCCACACTGAAGCGTCCCAGCAGCTCCCAAGAGTTGTGATGTTAAATATCAAGCCCTGGCATGACCTAAGAGTCACTGAAAGCTCCCTGTGGTTGGGTCTCCTCTTAGCTCTTACATAGCACACTCTTCCTGCACACCAGCGAATTGGCCACTGTGGCTCCTCTTTCCAACTCCCGGACCTGTAAAGACTGTTGCTCTATGAGAATCTCTAGTTACTACACACACACAGACACACACAGAGAGAGAGGGAGTGGGAGAGGGAGAGGGAGAGGGAGAGAGAGAGAGAGAGTGCGAGCTACTGCAGCTCAGTGGCTTGTCTTTAGGGTATCTCTAAATCTTCTCCAGTTGGAAATAAACATTCTCATCAAATCTCTTTGTTGTCTTAGGTTTTCCCTGTTCAGATTCACCAATTGTAGCAGCTACCGTGATTCCTACTGCTATCTCCTTATGGAAGTTGTAGATCCCAAAGAATGCCCCCACCCATCATTCCCAAGATGGCTTCCCATCACAACTCTAGAGGCAGTAGGACCTGGGAGAATGAGCCAATGAATGAGGCAGACTGAAATCTTATGCAATAGCCAACTTTATTCAGAGACTCAGTCAGTTTATATTCCAAGGGCTCAAAGGGACACATGAGTGGAGTTCACGTGAATTCAAGCTGCATGTAATCGCAGAGACAAGGCGTACCTAGCAAAAATAAAGGCACATACAGGACAGTTTAAACATTTAACAGTAGCAAGCAACAGTGTGTCATCTAAAGTTCGCACCTATCCACTACACCTGGGAGGAGCACAAAAAACACATTCTAAGAACAATTGCACATCTCCAAGAAACTGAGGTCACAACTCTTGTCTCTTTCCTGGAGTGTTCTCACAGGCACTCAGAAATCTCTCCACACAGCTCCATTCATGGACCATATTCTAACAGTTTCCTGCATATGACAAGGCTCTCATAATAGCTGTTGAATGGATATTGTAACAGCCCAGCACAGTGACTCATACTTACAATCCCAGTGAGACAGGGGGACTACCTTGAGCTTGGGCTACATAGAGAGTTCCAGCCTGGACTCCAGAGTAAGAGAATCCTAGTAATCAACCAAACAAATCAATATAAAAGGTTGCTATGTAAGTGATCTTACATGCATCGCCCTGTGCCCCTTCCTAGCACAGCTATAGACAAAGAAACTTGAACACTGAGCACCTGGTTTGTCACATGGCAACCGTGGGTGACTGGATTCTATCCAGTGCATCACAGTCTGTGCTTGAAAACAGAATGAGGGCAACACATGCCAAAGAGGCAGACAGCTTCCACATCAGGCAAAGAGGGCCATGGGAAAATGAAGATGGAGACACTGCACTGACTTGAGACGTTTTAGGTCACCTCTTCAGAGCAATAGAGGATAGTAAGGAGGCACAGCAAGAGATCGTGTGTGCAAATGTGTGTGTGTGAGAGAGTGTGTGTGAATGAGTGTTGGTACGTGTGAGCGTGTGTGTATATGTGTGTGAGTGTGAGCAGATACGTCTATGAGTGTGTGCATGTATCATGGATGTGCGTGTGCATGTGTGTTCATGTATACTGGGTCCATAAAAACTTTGGGGAATCAACAAGGAATTCCAAGATGATTAGGAAAACAGATCCAGGCTCTCCAGGAAGAGGCTGTAAAAGAGCATTTGGAAACCAAGACCATTATCAACTTAGGGTAGAATCCTTCCCAGAATAAATGTAAAGGCAAACAGAATCACCCTTCCAAACCAAGGGAACTGGAACATCTTTGCAACAGCATCTATGAAAATATAAATAAGAATATAAGAGGTAATATCTTTATTAGCAACTAAAGTTAGAATTGTGGGTGTTAGCCTCACTTATCAAATTGGGAGATTTTAATTTATATGTGTGTGAGTGTTTGTTTTGTATGTATGTCTGCACCATGGTTATGTGATACCCTAGGAGGCCAGAAAAAGATATCAGATCCCCTAGTTGTGAGCCGCCATGTGTGTGCTGGGGATTGAGGCTGGGTCCTTTAGTAAAGCAGACTATGCTCTTAACCTCTGAGCCTTCTCTCTATCCCAAACTTGAAATATTTTTTAAGATGCTTCTTGAAGCATTACTGATTATCTTTGGATATATGAAATGCCTGAGCAAAGTTCAGTTTCAGGGTTGTGTACAGGAATATTTGGCGGGCTTTGAGGTGAAAAATGAACACTGTGGTTGTTCCAAAGGCAGCCAGCCAACTGATCCCAGCCACCAACTCATTCTCCCATAGAAATTCTGGTCAAGTCATCTGTGGCACAAAATGCAGTTACATAGTGTGGGGTATGAAAGCATGCCATGATCTGAGCATGGGGACAGCCAAAAACATCTTCCCAGATTTAAAAGAAAGAGAAACAGAGAATATTTTCTATACAAATAGTACTTATGGGTAGTGGGCATTAATATTTTTTAAAGTCACTAGCGGAAGCTTTTAATTTTAAATGTGTTTTAACAATTTAGCTGTAATTTGCTGACAATGCTCTCTAGTTACTCATGCTCCCAGTGGAGCAGCAGAGAGAGCAAAAACACCCTCCCCCCCGCCCCCGGAGTCCAGCAGAACTAGGAGGAACTGGACTGGGCCATGAGCTCAAGGCTGTAGATCCTTCTGCTCTCCTAAGGGGTGGAAGCAAAGATAAGTGTGAGTTAGCCACTATACCGACAGCCCAGGCTTGGACAGCTTTCTCTCCATCCTGAACTTCTCACAGGCTGTGTATGCAGCAGGGAAGACAGCCCAAGGCAGGGGAACTGGAGACCCTGTAAAGCAAACGCGGAAGGCTCAAGAAATTAATGGAGTCACACATGTGACATCACTGCTTCTCAAGAGAAAAGGTGGCTAAAGTGAAGGACTTGTGGGTAATGATTTCAGAAGAGATGAAACCTGCAGTGCCCTGTCCAAGCGAGGAGAATGTCAACTGTCGGAAATCACCCCCGAGGAAAGCTTCAACTTTTCTTCCCTTCATCATCACAAACAAAAGAGGCTTACAGTTCTCATCAGACCATTTTAATCTGCTTTGCTCCAAGTTCTGGCTGCAACGGTCAAGGCAATTCATTTACTCCCTTCTGTGTTCCTGCCTTCATTCTGGAACGACATCTTGGTCTCAATTTTCCTTTTATTTGAACTTTTATTGTATATATTGTGTGTCATATATACACATGACACCTCGTTAATGTGCTTATACAAGCGTGTACCGAGTGTAGGAGTCTGCTTCTTGCCACTCTGATACAACACTGAGCAAAACTAATTTAGTGAGGGAAGGGTTGATCTTGATTGCAGGTCATACATAGAGATTGCAGGCCATCACGCAGAGAAGCCAAGGCAGGAATCCAAAGGCAGGGACTGAAGCAGAGACCGTGAGGAGTGCTACTTGCTGTCCTGGTTCAGCCTCGTGTTTTACTTTCTCTCTCATCGTTACAGGCTCACCTGTCAAGGACAGCACCAACCATAGTGGGCTTGGTCCTCCTATATCAAGTATCATCAAGAAAATGCCACCTGGACGAATCTGATGGAGGAAATTCCTCAATTGAGTGTAGGAGGTGGGGGGAGGGGAGTCTGATGCTAAGGTCCTGTTCCCTAATTGGTCCTTGATCGATCAATAAAGATGCCAGCAACCAATGAGTGAGCATGGGGCGGGACACTTAGAGTAGCCTGGGAGGACTTAGGGAGAACCGGGAGAATCGAGGAAGAAGCAGGCGTAGTGGAGGAGAGCGAGCCAACCAGTCATGTGAGTTGTCGGTTGGAGCAGCCAATGGCTACTCTATCCAATTATTTCTGAGGTGGCGTGCCCAGTCGTTGAGCTAACAAAGACATTTTAAGATTAACTGGCTTGTGTGTGTTGTTTTTCATCCACGGATCCAAGGGAATCTGAGTGGGAGCTGGTACCCCGAAGCTTAAAGCGGGGTAACAAAAACTATGTGCTACAGTTGAAACTCCCTCTTCTCAACGCTTATCATGTTGGTACGTTGGTGCCAAGATGACAAAGAAACAGTTTCGACACCAGGGGGTTTATTTTTAATAGCTGCAGTTGCCGACAGGCCATCAAAGGATGGATTCTGACTTAGTTTGTCAAGGTAGGAGATGCTGATGATAGAAAGTTAATAAGAAAAGTGTACTGTAATCCCTCCTTTGCACAGCATGACACCAGTTTTTAAAAGCCTGTAGCAAATGCACACATTAAGATTGGAAAGGAAAGATAAAAGTAGAAGGCATGCATTTAACCATTAGCAGTGGTGATAGCCGAAAATGTGTAAAGTTATACATGACATTATCAGGAAAGAGTTATTGGCTCCATTTTGATTTTTGAGATAGCCAGAAGTGAGCCAGGAGGGGAGAAGGAAAGACAGGCCAATGTACACATATCCTGGCCCAATCCTGACCTCAGCAGGAAATAAAAGTGGCTGAAGACAATTTTCATGTTCTGGTAGGTAGCACCAGAGAACAGAGTTCTAATATCCCAAGTGCTAGCCAATCACACTTTTTCCTAACGGCTACCTGACAAGTCAGTCACAGACCTGTTTTATTGGGAGTTTTATAGGAAAATGTCCCCAATTCCAAATAGTATCCGTGGAACCAAATTCTGAAGTCATGGCAAAGTCACCTTAATGGAAAGACTAACATAGTTAAAGGTTAGCTAATGACAGCTTGAAACCCCGTTGAGATGAAAAGGACACAAAAGAGGAAGGAAAATATTTACATTTATTCGTTTATTTAAGGGGCCAGGATACAGCTCTGTTGTAGAATGCTTGCTTAACGTATGTGAAGCCCTGGGTTCAATCTATAACAACAACAACAACAACAACAACAACAAAAACCACAAGGCCACAAACTATTGGTTCAAAATGCACAAAATATAAACTGTTCTATATCAACTGTATTTATAATAGACCTGCCAAGATGAACAGAATAAACTCCATGAATAACTTCAGAATCCATCTACATCCAGTCCTAGTGGCCCATGCCTTTAATACCATTAAAGGCAGATGAACCTCTGTGAGGTCCAGGTCAGCCTCACCTACATAGTGAGTTCCAGGACAAGAAAACAACAAGAATAACAACAAAATAAAGTAAAATAAAATAAAGCCCATTGATGATGTTAAAATCTACGTTCTGAGAACTCTGTATGAAGTCAGTTCTAACCTAATGAAGATCTATGGTGGTACTGGGAAATATATAAGTTAACACCCATGAAAGGTTGTAGCCAGTGGACAGGGTTTGACCAATTTAATACCTAAAATGTTATTTCTAGTGGCCCCGTTAGGCTTCGGTTTTTGTTTTGTTGTTTTTAACTTTCTGTTTTCCTATACTTGGTATTTTTAGTCATCTGGATATTTTAACAGCCTTTAACATTTATTTTTTATTTTCTAAAAATGAAGGAATAAAACACATAGTCCATCAAGAAAAGTACTTAGATGTCTACCTTCAGAAGAGACTCCTCAGTCAGGTGACGCTTGCCATTCCTTCCTCATCCAAACCTTTGACTACGAGAGCTTAACAGGGCTGAGCAAACCAGCCTAGATCTCAGATAGAGAAGTCCCTGGGTTTTCAGCAGGCGCCATCTCACCTCCAGGTGCTATTCCCTGTGGGTGTTGCCCTTTGTTTGCTGTGTGCAGTGGCTTTGACTACACTCTCTAACTTGAGTGGAAAGCCAAGCAGTTGTTTCTGCAGAATCAAAGTCCCTCAGGTAAGCCTGTTGAACCAATTCAAGTTGAAACTGTCCTCCGCTCTCCCAGTGTGTCTGGGGCAAGCTGGGTGATGTCTTGTCTGACATGCAGGCTAGTGAGGTAGGTTTCTCCAGGGGCTTGGAATGCGTGGACTCAGCAAGCAGCTAGAAAGTAACTGGCTCTCCACGGCAGCCTCAGCAGGAGGGCCAGCTGTGTCCCATTCTGCTCTGTTCAATCTTTCCCTTCCTTGTGGGCACTGAGAAAATTCTCACCGCCTGTGCCAACACAGGCCCTAAGTTAGACATACTTTAAAAATCAGGCATAGCTTGTTAAATTATGAGAAAATTGCACTGCTAATAAAATAGTGTGGAATTTATTTCCCTGAACATGATTCCAAGTTCATTTGAAGCAAACCCCAACAACTCATTAGTAGGTTTAATAAGGAATACAATTAACTATTCCTCCATCATGCAGTTTTTAAAAAGTAGCCCTAAATCCTTTAACTTACATTTAGAAACAATGAAAGGTGATGTAGCTCAGTTGGTAGAGTGCTTGCCTGTCATACACAACACCCTGGGTTCTAGCCCAGCACTGACCCTGACGCCTCACACTAGCACTCCTTGAGAGCAAGAGAGTTGAAGGTCATTCTCAGGTACATAGAGAATTTAAGGTTAGTTTAGGTTTTGTGACACCTGCCTGAAAAAATAAAGGTAGGAAGATGGATGAGAGATAGATGATAGATAGATTGAGTGACTGATTGATTGATTATAGATAAATAATTCAAACTATTTGAATATTGCTCTGACACCTATTGTTGTCAAGGTCTGTAAAGCTTGACTAACAGCTTGATGTTGGGAAGAGTTTGAAGGATTCTCAGCCTCTCTCAGAAACAATGTTTCCAGAGAACCTCCTTAGAGAGGCATGGTTCTAAGCAACAGAAAAAAAACCTTCATCTCCTGTGCAGAACTGAATTCGAACCTGAAACTGGTAAAATAGTGAAAGCAAGACCAACAATCTTTGGACAGGTTTTAACTGCACAGTATTTTAATTTGTTTCAAATCCTTGTTTAAAATGGACCCAAAACAAAACTCCTACAGGCAAGCCAGCTGAGGTTCCATTCTGTGCCTGGTATGACCAACACAGGTCTCTCAGACCGGAAATGCTCTAGACAAACACATTTCAATTGTTCTCTCCTTTTCAGTTTCCTATGGTGACTCGGTACGGCCATCTTGTCCAAGGCTTGTCCCAGGTTGCTCACTGTCTCCTTGGTTTTATCCAATAGGAGGTACCATAACCAGTAATGGGTAGGACGGGGCTTAGGCAGAAAACTTCCTCCTTCTTTTTGTTGGAGTAGTCTAGAGATGCAGATACAGTCAGAGACAAGCTGTCCAGCAGGAAGAAAGGGAAGACATCTTGGCCTGATCCTTCCTCCTCTCTGTGACTGTCCTGTTACCAACTCCTCAGCTCTCACCATCTCTTGCCTATGTCCTTAACCTTGTGTGACATCCTGTAGATAGCACTTTATCATTGTCCCTTTTCTTGAACCATCCAGGGAATCTTTTATTTCTTGCTTCTACAACATTGTTACAAAATTCTAATTGTTCTACCATTAGAGCTGTGCCATTGGGAGCAGCAAAGATTAGAAAAAAGCTTTGACAACGTTGTTACAAAATTCTAATTGTTCAGTAGAGCTATGCGGTAGGATCAGAGAAAGCCCTTCACATTTCCTTCCACATAACAACATCATGGTGAGGTAACGTTTGCTGCTTCTATGGTAGGCCCTCGGGTAGAAAGCAATGACTTTAGGAACCTGCTGGTTCAGCCTTTCTGTGGTTCCAGTAATGTCGTTAACAGTTTCCCAATTAGTAATATTCAGTTTTGACATTGTTTAAGTACTGACAAAATCATCTGTGTGCACATTCTAGGGACTTCAGTGTTTCATGCCATCCTTAGATCTCAGTCCTTGTTTTGTGAGCCCTAATCACTAATGTGAAGCATTCCGTGTCACACGCCTTAGGCCTGTGGCAGAGCTGTGTCCATTGACACATCGTGGGTGTCTTCCCGCCACAGAGTAATCTAGCTCTCCAGGAGCCCTGTAAGTTACCAGGAGATGTATCTGTAGCACAATTCGGAATCACCAGGCTTCCTTGGTGAGCAGGGGGTACTTCAGAACTAGATGAAGGGCCAGCAAGATGGCTCAGTTGGTAAAGGAACTGGCTAAGCCTGGAGTCCACACAACAACTCTACAATCCTGTTCTCTGACCTCAACTCACATGAGCCCTGATGTGTGTGCTATGCCAAGATATACACACGCACACACACACACCACCACCACCAATAGTACTACTACTGCTAATAATAATAATATAGCAATTATAATTATTAATTATATTACTAATATTTATATTATTAATTATAAATTATATAATAATAACATATCATCATAAATACATAATATATAATAACATATAATATGTATAATAAAATATATAATTATAAAATAATTATAATTAATAATATAGACATTTTTAAAGAACTAGGTGAAACCTAAATGCTGAACATCTTGTCACCAGCTGAATCAGAAGAAGCAGTGAGGGGCAGCACTGTTAATGTGCCAACTTTCCTGTCACTCATACAATGTGCCCTAAGTAGGCGGGGCCTTCAGTGCACTGTTATCAGTTCTTGCTCCACTTCAGTGAAGGGACCTCCTACTTAAACTTGTCATATCAAGATCGCATGTCTTGATATGTGGGCTGTTGGGTTTAAACCTCTGTATTTTTTCTTGCTATTAAAGTTGGGGTGGTCAGGCTAGAGAGATGGTTCAGTGGTTAAGAGCACTGACTGCTCTTCCAGAGGTCCTGAGTTCAATTCCCAGCAACCACATGGTGGCTCACAACCATTTGTAATGGAATCTGATGCCCTCTTCTGGTGTGTCTGAAGAGAGCAATGTTGAATACATAAAATAAAAAAATAAAGCTAAAAAAATGAAGTTGGGGTGGCTTTACATGAGTTTTTAAAATATATGAGCAGATGGATTTTGTTATCTATTCATTTTATCCCAAGGAGGTGAAAGGCTGTTCTCTGTGGAAGGTTCAGAACTCCCGGGCAGGCAGAGAGGTTGTTGTCCTACCTGTCCTGGGCCTACAGAGGAGCTAAAGGCCTCATCTAGAAAACTCATTGCTGAAGGAAAGGAGTATTGGCTCCTCGATGCTCAGCCAGGTCTTCTCCATAGGAGTGAAAACATCCCAGATAAACTGAACATACCAATTCTAAAGATGCTGTCCACCTAGAATCCCTAAAGAAAGAAAGAGTCACAGTGTTTTCCCCAAACCCCTGCTCTAGGCCTCGGGGCTTCTCTGTCTCCTGGGGTGGCATGGCAACCTCGGGACATTCCTCTTCTTCCCCTCTATGTCATTCTGCCTGACAGATTGTAGGACACGGAACAGATCTGTCACTGAGGGCACGTACCTGTGGTCATATTAACACATGAGCAGTTTCAGACAACTCAGACTCAGAGATGAAGATGCCCCCTGCCACAGTGATCCCTGCAGGCAGGGGCAGCCAAAGTGTCTTCATCTATGCCTGAGCTGCAGGCCTGCACCCTTGCCTGCCTCCCCCAGGACAATGCTGAGGACAGGAAGGTGGAAGAGGTTAGGGGGTTACAAGAATCCTCAGGGCCTCCATGTAGAGTGTCCGTGGCTCCGTGATGTGTCAGGCTCTCGGGATTGTCTTTTATTTATCGTTAGGATGGAACCAAAAGCAATGTGAGATTTAAAAATCTCAAAACATTCTATTGTGTTGGGCCATCTTCGGCGGGGCACAGGGTTTGCCGTTCAGTGTGGTTTGTATACCTAGTAAGACTCCACAGGAACGACTAATTTTTTTCCTTTGTGAGAAGTTGTCAGTTGGAGATAGCTTCTGGGTTAAGGATCAGAGAGCATAGCCACTCCCGCTATTGGCATGAGATCCCATCTGGGTTTAGCCTGTGCCGACGCTGTGCGCGCTGCCTCGGTCTCTGTGAGTTCATGTGTGAATCGGTCCTGCTATATCCAGAAGATGCCGTGTCCTTGGTATCTTCATCCCCTCTGACTCTTTCCGTCTTTCTGTCACTTTTCCCATATATTCCCTGATCCTTGCGTGGAGGGAATTGGTGGGGCATCCAATTGAGAGCTGAGAGTTCCAAGTTCTTTCCCTCTCTACACGTTCTCCAGTTGTGGGTCTCTGCATTTGTTCCCATCTGTCGCAGGAGGAAGCTTCTCAGGTGATGGCTGGGTGAGACACTGATCTGTGAGTCTGGCAGAATGTCACTAAGGGTCATTTTATTGCTGTGGTCTTTAGCAGAACAATGCTATCAGGTTTTCCCTTAGGCCCGTGGCCTATCTAGTCTCAGGTTCTTGGCCACCTGAGTAATATCAGGCGTGGGTTCTATCCCATGGATTAGCCTTAAATCCAATTGGATTGGTGGTTTGTCACTCTCACAACCTTTGTACCACTGCTGCGTCATGGGGTATGGTGCAGGTTGTCTACAATTTGTAGAGCACAGGGTTCAGGTTCCTCTCTGGGTTAGTGACTGCCTCCTCCTCTGGTAGTGAAGTGCAGAGGACCTTACAGGCCCATGAACACTAGTCTCTAGGGATGAAGGAAGGCACCAGCTTTATGTCTCAGGTTTTCCACTATTGGGGTAGTGATGGAAATAGTGGTAATCTATCTTGGGGATTTTATGCAGCAATTTTTGAAGGTAAACTGCTAACAGAAATATCTGAAGACAGCTTGCTAATTAACAACATCAGTGACAATTTCAGGGGGTTGGAGGTTTTTTTTAACTATTGCATAAAATACTCCAGGGAACAGTTTGTACCTACTTTCGACACACGTGTGGTTGTGTTAATTTTGACTAGACACCAAGAAATGATACTGTAGACTCAGAAGGCATGCACATCTTTAAAAAGTTTGGCCAAGTGCCCCATATAAGAAGCGGCGGAGAGCTTCATCCTAACCGTCGGCTTAACTTACAGAGACGGTTTATCCCACATGACGTCGCTAGCATTCACATTACTTAATGCTGAAATATTTTCCACTCTAGGAAAGCATACAAGTTTGTTTTGTTTTCATTTGCATTTGGTTGATGGTGAAACCACCCATTTTAAGATATCTTTACTGTCCCTTCCATCTGTGCTCCGTAGATTTCCAGCCTACAGGCTGGGGCCTCCTTCTCACGAGGCTCTGGTCAGTCTATGGGCACCCTTCATGTACTCAGTTCTTCTTCTACACATTAAAAAGGAATTTCCCTGTCTAACCATAGTGACTTATGTGATCTGTTCGATCTTTGACCAAAACTGACTTTCATTTGTCTTCTTTAAATTTTCTTTATGCATATATTCAGATAATAAGTGTGCTTACATAATTACTGTAGTTCAGGAGTGACTTTAATTCAGTCTTTTTCTTCCTTTTATCTGGCTCAGTCTTTCCATCTCTTGGTCTCTGTCTTTCTTTTTTTTCTCCCTCACCTGGTTTCTCTCCTCTTCTCTGGTTTCTGGCCTGTATTGCCTCTCATGCTCTAACACTCCAGAAATTATGAAAAATGAAATAAAATACATGGAAAGGTTAAAAACAAAACAAAACAAAATGGGAGCCAACAAGATGGTTCCGTGGGTTAAGGCACTCACACACACACACACACACACACACACACGAACACAAGTGCACACACGTGCACATGCGCACACACACATGTGTGCACACACATAAGCACACAAACATGCACACATGCACACAAACATGCGTGTGCATGCACACACATGCACACCCACATACATGCATGCACACAAACATCTACGCACACATACTAAATAAATAATGAATAACTGAAAATTGTATATAAAGATACAGCAAATACTAAAGTTGTAACCTAAAAGAAAACTCTTATGAATATGTTACTACCGAGCAAAATGTTAGTCCTTCATGAGAATGAAGATGGCCACCACATTATGATCAGTCAGTTCAGTTATAAAGTATTTTAAATTTGTAGGCACCTGATAACAGAACCTCAAAACACACAGAGCACGTGCCACCAGGTTAGATGACAAAATTGTTTTCTCTAGAATTGTTTTTTCCTCTGCCTTCCTGGTACCACAAGTTTAATTACCAGAACAGCAGCTCAAGGGCATGTCCCAGGTTCAGAAGAAACAACTGAGCAGAAATATTCATCAGATAGAATACATCCACCTGCTTTTCTTGAGAGACAGAGATGTTCTAAAGGACCAGAGGGTATCAAGGGCATCCAGTTAATTTAGAAAGGCGAAACATGTAGGAAACAAGAAAACAGCCAAGGAAAATTCCTGAATTTTTTTTCTGGGTTTAGCAGAGTGTATTTTTTTGTTTTAATTACAAAGTGTGGCATTTCAACACTTGGTCAGGAAATCATTCATAATGGGGACCTTCCTGACCACAGCCAGCAAACCTTCCCTCCCCTCCGGGAGGCTTGGCACATCGGAGCAGAACCATCCACCAGAGGGCTGTGGTCCTCAGGAAATAAAATGGCCCTGGAGTGACTGGGTACATGCTCTCTGCTTGAGTGGCCTCAACTGCCAAAGGCTGAAATGCTTCGCAAGGCTTGCTGGAAAGCACTTAAGTTCATAGTATGGAAACCAACCGGTGTGAGAAACCATCCTTTGTAGCCGGGCAGTATGTGGCTTGTGGGAGGACAGGAGGCTCAGTTTTCATTTCTTTCCTTCCCACATCACAGGCATGAAAACCAGGACTGAACATGCAGTCAGTGGGTCTCCAGCCACTTCCATTATGATACACAGTGTTGGAGAGAGTGACTGCCAAAGGTCACCACACCAACACGTCATCAAGGGAAGGAGTCTGAGCTCTGAAAACCACAGGAAGCCAGGTTTGCTTGCAAGGGTTGCTACTATGAAACAGTCATGTACCAAAGAATAAATTTCAAAATCAAAGTTTTCTATGCATTAATACCTGTCTCTTACAACCTGAAGGTCATTATAAATTTTATTATGATGTTATCACTCTGACATTATAAGTAACTGAAGTTTTATAAGCCATATATATTAGTGTGACATATAATGCACCCTTTGAAAACAAAAGTCACACAGACTTGTAGAAGTGGATGCAAACACCCATTCTGGAGAGCTCCAGTCTACTTTAAGAGCTCATTTGTTGATTGGTTTTCACTCAGGCATTGCAAGACAGTTCCTGGTGAGAATCTCAACATAAATACCACAAAGAAACAAGAGACAGACCAAGAGTCAGAATCCCTCGAAAATGAGCACGGTAGGGGTAAGAGACATTGTAACAATGTAAATGAACATGGTAGGACTGCTTGGTTGGCTCTTGAACTCAGCTGCCCCGCTAAGCAGTGCTGGGATTGACAGTCCTCTGGAGTCAGGAAACCTGCCCGGCCTCTCAGAATGATCCTGTGCTCAAATTGTGAGAAACTGGATGTTTTAGGATTTTTCTCTTGAGTTTGATCATCATTTCCTCCTCCCCCTCCTCCTCTTCCTCCTCCTCCTCTTCCTCCTCCTCCTCTTCCTCCTCCTCCTCTTCCTCCTCCTCCTCTTCCTCCTCCTCCTCCTCCTCCTCCTCCTCCTCCTCCTCCTCCTCCTC
>NW_021604656.1:9302580-9315080 GCF_004785775.1 Grammomys surdaster
CTCCTCCTCCTCCTCCTCCTCCTCCTCCTCCTCCTCCTCCTCCTCCTTCTCCTCCTCTTTCTCCTCTCCCTTTGTCCTCCTCCCTTCTCTTTCTGCCTCTCCCTTCAGTAGCTATGCAACCCAGGCACCTGAACACACTTATTTTGCCTCAGGCCTACCCTCTTCTCTTGATTGTTGAGTTTCTGTTTCTAGGCAGAGGCAATTTACAAATCCTTGAGTTTTGGCTACTTACCTAGATCTGGACCTCCAACCTAGATCTAGAAATGGTACCTGTGTTTCGTTTGAGAAGTATGTTCTTAGCATCAATTATTATAAAATCAAAATATACATTAAACTCTGAAAAACATAGTGTCTTGAACTAACAAATATTTAGCCAAGGAATAATTTTTCCATAAAACTCAACAAGCACATTTACTTCATTATCTACATTTGTTTCTGTCTTTAAAGTGATTTTATACACACACACACACACACTTTGAAATACTAAAAATAAGTTCTTTTAAATTCTTTAGGGTATAAGAGGGTCACAAGTGGGAAAACTTTAAGAAACTTCACTCTGTCAGATATAAGACTGGTAGAAATTCTTTTCTAATCCGCAGGCTGCCGATGTCCTGTTGACAGTGTCTTTTGCCTTACAGAAGCCTTGCAGTTTCATGAGGTCCCATTTATCAATTATTGGTCTTAGAGTCCTAGCCATTGGTGTCCTGTTCAGGAAATTGTCTCCTGTTACAGTGTATTCCCACTTTCTCTTCTGTGATACTTAGTGGATCTGGTTTTATGTTGAGGTCCTTGATCCAATGTGGACTTGAGTTTTGTGCAGGAAGATAAATATGGATCTATTTTAGTTCTTCTACATGTAGACATCCAGTTAGACCAGCACCATTTGATAAAGATGCTTTCTTTTTTCCATTGTACGGCTTTGGCTACTTGATCAAAAATCAAGTGTCCATAGGTGTGTGGGTTTATTTTTGGGTCTTTGATTTGATTCCATTCTCAATGTGTCTGTTTCTGTACCAATACCATGCAGTTTTTATCACTATCGCACTGTAGTACAGCTTGAGGTCAGGGATGGTGATTCCTGCCGAAGTTCTTTTATTGTTCAGGATTGTTTTGGCTTTCCCGAGTTTTTCTGTTTTTTTCATATGAAGTTGAGAGTTGTTCTTTCAAGGTCTAAAAATTTGTGTGGGAATGGGGATTGGGTAGAATCTGTAGATTGCTTTTGGTAAGATGGCCATTTTACCAACAACCCAAATAACCCAGTTTAAAAATAGAGTACAGAACTAAACAGAATTCTCAACAGAGGAATCTCAAATGGCCAAGAAGCACTTAAAGAAATATTTAAAGCCCTTAGTAATCAGGGAAATGCAATTTAAAAACAAAACAAAACAAAAAAACCCATGATATTCCATTTTACACCTGTCAGAATGGCTAAGACAAAAACTAATGTGACAGCACACGCTGGTGAGGATGTGGAGCCAGGGGAACACTTCTTCATTGCTGGTGGGAGTGCAAACTTGTACAACCACGTTGGAAATCAATTTGGAGGTTTCTCAGAAAACTAGGAATAGTTGTACCACAAGACTCAGTTATACCATTCCTGGCTAAATGCCCGAAAGATGATCCACCATCCCACAGACTCTTGTTCCTCTAGCTTGGCTGCCTTGTCTGGCCTCAGTGGAAGAGGAAGCACCTAGCTTCACAGAGATTTCAAGTGCCAGGGTTGGAGGATCTCTGTGGGGAGGGGCACCCAATCAGAGGAGAAGGGAAGGGCAGACAAGGGAAGGATTGTGGGAGGGAGTAATCAGGAGGGGACAGTGAATGAGATGCAAAGTGAATGTTGTGTTTTGAATATGCTCTGCCCAGGGAGTGGCATTATTAGACGGTGTGACCCTGTTGGAGTGGGTGTGGTCTTTTTGGAGTAGGTGTGTGACTGTGGGGGTGGGCTTTAAGACCTTCAGCCTAGCTGCCTGGAAGTCAGTATTCTGCTAGCAGCCTTCAAATGAAGATGTAGAACTCTCAGCTCCTCCTACACCATGCATGCCTGGATGCTGCCATGTCCCTACCTTGATGATAATGGACTGAACCTCTGAACCTGTTAGCCAGCCCCAGTTAAATGTCCTTATAAGACTTGCCTTGGTCATGGTATCTGTTCACAGCAGTAAAACCCTAGCTAAGACAGTAAATAAATAAAAAAAAGTTAAATTAAATTAAATTTTAAAAAAGAAAGAAAGAAACTCCACTCTGTGGTTTTTTTTTTTTTTTTTTACATGCTTCAACTTTTAAAGCAGAGAAGAGAACAATGACTCTGGGAAAACATAAATTTCACTTGTTATTTTCCAAAGATAGCACAAAACCAAGGACATTTTCAGAGAAATTTGGCTCCCTAATGTGGTGACCAAGAACCCACATCTATTGGACAATGTACAAAAAAGTCGGTGACTAGAGAATAAGTTTCTGAGTCCAGGAAAAGGATTCATTTGGAAAAAGCTATGAGCCACAGTAGCTGGAGGCTGTCAGCCACTCCCCAAAGCTGAGTCTCGGAAGCCCGTTATGTAGGAATCTGTGGGAGACATATTCAGAGGGCAGGTAGAACTATGGGTGCTCTGTGCTGTTCTGTCTGTAGATACTGTTGATATCTACAGGACATTGGAGCCCTAGATTCTGTACAACAGAAGAAAATGACATGTTAGTAAGTCCCAGGAATACTGTTGAATGTTGAGATACACAGAGAGCCCTTCCTGAGAGGACTATGGAAGGCCACAACTGGCCTGCTTCCTTCAGAGAAGAAACGAGAGCTGGAGCAAAGTGATTTTTCTAGTAGGGCAAAGTGTCCTAAGATCCTCTACCCATTGGGAAACTTTGGCAACACCTACAACATCTGGTTTGATATGTGGCCTCCAAAATTAATGACTGTTAAGATCAACTGGTAAGTCAGAGCTACCTCACCCTACTGCTACCATGTTCTACACTATTCTCTCCATTCTACTACACCGTTGCCCACACCCTAGTCAGACTCTGCCTCCCAACCGACTGCTACTCTCACAGAAGCATTCTAGTACTTTTTCTAGAATGATCCTCAAGAAGCATCCATTCACCACTGGATGGAAAATGATCAAGTGCCTTCCAGTTTCTCCCACTTTCAGTCAATACCCAAACTTCTCTTCTTCTAAGCCGCTCTCCAGCTAATTCCCACAATTCCTTCCTTCCAAGTGCTAGGCAGGTCCCAAGCACTGGCTGTTCCATGTGATTCATAATTCCCTTTCCTTTGCTCTTCTCTCTTCTTTCAACGTTACCTGTCAAAGCCTGTCTGTCCCTCTGCCACAGCTCCATTTATAATCTACCTCTGTTCCAGCAACGGCATTGGAACCTCCTTCTTTAGGATTCTGGCATCAACTGAAGATGAGCTAAGGCATCCAGCCTCATGGATCAAAAAGCCGCCACATATTCTTGGATCTTCTGTTCATGGGAAACCATTGTTGGATTAGGTGGACCACAACCTATAAGTCATCCCAGTAAATCTCCTTTATATATAGATATATAGATATTTTGAGATATAGATATATAGAAATACAGAGAGAGAGAGAGCTTGGAGACATATATATATGGAGAAAGAGAGATTAATTCTATAAAATCTGTTACACTAGAGAATCCTGACTAATATGGGCAGGTAGGTGGGAACTAAGCCAAGAATTGTCTAAACTTAAAAATGACAAAACTGGACTTAGAGTGTATGCAGTAGAGCAAGGTCTGTCTAGTTTGCTTGAGGGCCCAAGTCTAATACCTAGCATTGAAAAAGAATGGTAGGAAAGGAGTCTAAGCATGCCCAGACACCCCATTCCTGTGGGAGAGTCCAGCTTCAGTCCTAGACATTTTAAAGTGTCAATTTTACTACCTCAGTTTTAAAGCGTTAATAATCTCCTCCTTCCTGTGACATTCTCAGAATGGAGGGAGGGGAGGTTTCTCCCACTCAAAGTCCCTCAGAAGTCTCCGTCAGTAATGGATCCCAGCTTTATGCATGTTAGTGTTACTTTACAGCCCTGCTTCTGCTTTAGTTGTCATGGTGACGAGACCCATTTGGCAAGGTCTTTCATCCCCTGGGGCACCTGTCCTGAGGTGGGGCAAGGCCCAGCATTGGTGCCAAGAAGCTCACTGCTTCCATCCATGGAGATTGTATCTTCTGGGGAGGAAAGTGATCATGGCCCCATGGCTGGGGTTGGAATGACGCTGAACATAACAGCTTCACTGGCTTGAACTTGAGGTGTTTATCTACGGTGGCTTCTGATTTCCACCTGAGAAGTCTGTGATCTAGTGAGGTGTCAATCATGTAAAACTCTTGAATACTGAGGAAAATGTTGTTGAATTTGTTTAAGCCAATCTCTTCTTAGGGTTGCACTTTGGAGAAATGGATGAGCAACAGTTAGCCTTGGTCAATAGTGTTTGCTTAGGTTGCTGAAACCCAAAGCACTGGACAACAGAATTCTCTCTAGTGGATACTTTACATACCTCAATCACTTGAGGACTGGGGTAGGATCTCGATTAGTAGACTGTTTGCCCAGTATGCACAAAGCTCAGAATTCAGTCCTTAGCATTGCCCAGAACAAACCTAGCATGATGCTATATCCTGTAATCTCCCAAAGAAAAGGGAAGATGTTCAAAATCAGAGGCCAACCTGGGATGCAGGACTGCTTCAATACACACACACACACACACACACACACAATCACACACACACAATCACACACACACACACACACACAAAGCTCATTTGAACATACCGATATGACTAAGGTCCAACTGTGGCATAGGGCATCACAGGACTGACTGCTAGTGTGCAAAAGAATGTCACCATTGCAAACTAAGTGACTTGGAAAGAGACAAGCGGACAAAATGAGGTAATAGTAAGAGACCGCAAGGGATGAGGTTGGAGTGGAAAAGCCTCACGGTTATCATGGAGGACATTTACTGCTGGATCTGAGACCTCTGACAGAAGGAGATAAACCAAGAGCCAGGGGAAGTGAGGTGAACCTTGTCCTCAGCTCCCCTCCTCCCTCAGCTCTGCCTCTGCTCCTAGCAGCCACAGACTGACAGACGACACCTCTTCCACCACAGCATCATACTCCCTGAAAAGTAAAATTATATATTCATATTTGTGTGTATAAGTCAATACATTCATATTCATGTGTGTGTATAAATAAATATATGTTTTCTTTTCTCTTTGCAAGGCAGGGGTGTGTCTTCAAGTTCATTTTCAAGTTATCAGAGCTGGCAAGAACATTTTAGCCATGAGACTCTGAAACCTAGTATGGTTCTTCCTTTTCAGTCAACCTGATGTTTCAAATGACTATGCAATAAGAAATACAGCCTGGCTCACATGACACACACTCTCTCCTGAAGTTGAGGTTCTCCTACATCCCTTGTCATTCACGTTTGTCACCTAGGACACTATCACAGGTCTTGTCTCGACTGAGTCTGGATTGTTGACTTTCCTTCAGATACAAAAGCCAAGAGAGGTCCCTAAACACTTGGGTCAGGTCCCGGCTATCACATTCTGTTTTCTTTACGGAGATGGGAATTCCATGTCTTCACTGTAGCTTCTGGTTTTCATCCCAGAAACCCAGTCTCTGACGATGTTGACTGCTATGAAATATTATCACACAGACATCACCGCTATCATCCTCGGCCTCCAGGAATGAAAGCGTGCATGTGTTTGTGCCACAAGTACTCGAGTTTGCAAGGTGGTTCATAATTCTAACAAATGCAACATCCAACATTTCTCCATGAGCGTCCTGACAACATGGCATTTCCTGGCCATCTTTCTTAAGGCATAAGAGCAGTGACCACCTTTTGTGTTCTGGGAGGGGTTGCAGAAAATCCCCTGACTTTGCCTATGTATATTTGTTAGAAGAGTTGGATTAAAAAAATAATAATTCTTTAGGCTGATTTCTGCCTACACAGACCCACGTGTGAGAAGTCTGCCATGAAGTTCTGGGGCGTCACTTTCTTCATTGCTAGGACTGAGCATGAGTTATTTGCTTATTCTCTAAGTAACCTCATATGCCAAGGAGAAAGTCCCAGAGAAAGCAGGGGTGATGGACCTCAGAAACTTTCCATTAGGTGAAAGAAGCCAGATTTTAAAAACACACACAGGCCAAGATTCCTCTCCCATAAAATGTCCAGAACAGTGTGTCTGCTTAAATCTGTACAGAGACCAGGAGTTTGCTGAAAATTGGCCCACGGGATGCTTCTGGGGGATGAGGACAGTTCAGAACCGGATTGTGGTGGTTGAACAGCTCTGTATATTTAGTAAGCATAGCTGAGCTTTTATTCCATATATAATTATAGAAGATACTGTGTTCAGAAAAAAAAATCAGAGAGTTGGCTCCTAAGTGCCCACATACATGCAACAAAATAAATAAAGAGAAGAATTTGCTTAGTTTTATGTTTCAATAAGAGCTGTGAGTGAGCACACTGTCATGCCATGCTCAAACTGAACAATGGACTCTTTCAAAGCCTGCAGGCTTCACATTGCTCGGATTTGCAAATAAGGTCCAAGTAAATTTATTGTAACTGCCCATTTTAAACACTGTTCAAGAACGGCATGCTTTCAATCACTTAGTGCAATTGTTTTAACTTTTTACTCCAAAATAATCTTAAGCGTAGGCAGCTTACAGTGGTGCACACACCTGTCTTTCCAGCACCAGAATGGCTGGGGCAGGAGACTGAGACTCTGCCTCAAAAAGAGTTCAGAGAGGACTGGGGAAGGGGCATCAGCAGAAAGAGAAAGAAAAGAAGAGAAGAGAATAGCACATATCACTAACTAGATTCTTAACTATTTACATTTATCCCACTGTCTTTTTCTTCATGTACTTATGTGTATATGTGTCTGTCTGCTTGTCTGTATGTGTGTGCAGTGTCTCCAGATGCCAGAAGAGGGCATCAGATGCCCTGAACTGGAGTTACAGATGGTTGTGAGCTGCCATGTGGTTGCTTGGAATTGAACCTGGGTCCTCTACAAGAGCAGGCAGAGCTCTAAACTGCTGAGCCATCTTTCCAGCTCCCTTCCTTTTTTCTTCTTATCTCATATGTATTTTTAACCCTTTGTCTCATATAGCCCATGTGTATGTATTGGAAAAAATAAAATAATTTAGTCCCATGTGAAAGTCCCCCATACCCTTACTCCTTAAAGAAAATCACTATTACTCCTTAAAGAAAATCACTATTAACAATCTTTTAAATATTCTCACATATTTTACGAGAAACAGATGAAATAACATGCTTTGAAAATTACAGGATGTGTATGAGTTACTATCAAAAGCAAAACCAAGCAAGGCAAAAACTGGTCAATTTCAGTCCCTTCACCATTGTCTTTGTCTCTCACTCCTACTGGAGTCTGCTTTGGGAGGCATCCACAGTGAATGCTACAGTGTAGGCTTATATTCATTTCAAACCTACTTTTAATAAGAGTTCTCAAATATTTCAACACCCCCCCTTCTAGCCCACTGTCCAAAGGTAGGGGAGAAAAGATGGTAAATAGGACAAGGGGATGTGGACCTATTTAGAAGTAGTTCCTTGGGGGTAATTGCAGTTTCTGTCAGGATACCAACAGTCCAGTTCAGTAGTGTCAGGATAGCAACATGAATCACTATCAGTGGCAAGATCTAGCAGAAACTGCCAGGCCTCAGCCAAATCAGCATGAGACAGTGGGAGCCACCAGGACCAGCCAGGGTTGCAAGGAGAAGTCCTCTGCTGTGTCTCTCTCAACAGAGTGAAGATCAGAGAGGATGAAGACTCGAAACCAACAAAGCTGTTGCAAGGCTAACTGTGCCAGCACACCATCACTGTCTGTTGAGTCCTATTCATACTCTCTCCAAACATCACATGTCCTCCTTCGGGTCTTGCCTCAGCAAAACACCATGTGAGTCTGTATCACCTGACATATCCAGAAACTTCCACGTCACTGCAGTGGTCACCAGTTCACCTAACCCATCACAGGACTGGATGTAGCTGAGCCAGAAGCCTCAGTTAACACAGGAGAAATGCCTAAGAGCAGGGATCACATATTCTGCTGTGTAGATCGCGTGGGCTCAGAGAGATAGGGTGCCTATATTTCCACAGACCCATGCATCTGGTTAGAAAGGAGCTGACGGTGCTTGATGTATTTATCGTTGCTTTTCCTGGCCAACCATTTCTCAGACATTGGCTGCCCACCAGTGATCTTGTGCATTTGCGATCACAACCTCAATGGTGTGGCTGATGCCAGCATCAACCAGAGGCAGTTCATATACGGGATCCCCACTGCAACCCTGCTGACAGCAGAGAGGAGAAAGCAAAGCTACCACTAAAAAGCACATGCTAAAACAACGGTGTGCCCTCAAGAATGCCCCACTCCTGTGTGCCCAATGTATTGCCCCTATGGCAGCTGCCATAGCTGTGAGCTTTTCAAAGGGACTCTTACTCCAGACTTTTCAAACTCGATAGATCCTGTGTGGATAACCAACAGCCCTGCTGCTTTATATATATAAAAAATGTTTTGTGTGTGAATCATGTATCAAGAAAATTGGCCTAGATCTCTTTATCCTAATGATTTGTTACTTAGGTATTTCTCTAAGCAACGAGAAGTCCCACTAGATTTCTTTTTTTGTAAATACTAGTCCATGTCCTTCATGTCCACTTTCGAACAGGCTCAAATGTTCAGTACTACACTGTGTAGTACTACATGTGTGTGTCTGCCTGCTTTACCATTGTAAAGAAGCAGCACTGGACAGGATCTCTGACAAGATATTTGTAGGTAATGTTCCTCTCCGATTTTCAAGTAAATGTGGGGTATCAACAAATACTTCTTAAAATACAAAAATCATATGTCTTGGTCTGGAGGGATGGCTTGACAGATAACTGTAGCGGGATATTTTTCCCACAAGTTGGGAAGAGTTAAGATGGGAGGAGTAAGGAGAGGAAGACGAGGAGTAAGGAGAGGAAGAGGAGGAGTAAGGAGAGGAAGAGAAGGAAGAGGAGGAGCTAGAGGAAAGAGCACCAGAGAGAGGGGAACATGGAAGCGGACATGCGCCTGTCTCTAGCAGTCAAAGGTAGTTGATTTATCTAGGTTGGGTATTGGGTTACACCTCTGATTGTGTGGGCATCTTGTTATTGAGCATTACCAAATATATAAAGCCTTTGATAATCTAAGCATTAGAGTCTCATTTCTACTGGGTCCACGTGGATGGCGGGGTAGTCTGGGCTAAGCCCAGCCTTGTGAAGACAGCATGGAAGATCAGCAGAGCCATCTCCCATGCTGGTGTCTTGTGGGTGGCAGGGCCGGTGTCTCAGGCTGCCTGAGTTGGCAGCTTGAGTGGATGGCCCGAACTGAGCAGCGGCTCATGGCCGCAGGCCTAGACTAGTCGGGAACATGGTGGCTGATTAAGAAAGGCAAGATTGAATGATGCTGTTTTAAATATCTCCCTCAACAGATAACAGCACATGCTGCTCTTCCAGAGGACCAGAGTCCAGTTCCCAACCCCTGTGTTAGGCAGCTCACAACCACCTGTAACTTTAGTTTCAGAGGATCTAATGCCCTCTTCTGGCCTCTATAGGCACTGCAATCACAGGCTGGAAGGTGTGTGTGTGTGTGTGTGTGTGTGTGTGTGTATGTGTGTTTGTGTGTGTGTGAAAATAAATATTTTTTGAAAAATGACAATCTTTTAATCTGTCTATACACATTCTTATATTAATTTATCTTCTCTCCTTGACTCAATTTGTATTCCTAAAATAAACCCAGCTTGCTCCTTGGAGGAGCTATTTCCTAGTTTTTTTGTTTTTTTGTTTGTTTGTTTGTTTGTTTGGTGTGTGTGTGTGTGTATGTGTGTGTGTGTGTGTGTGTACACGGTTGCTGCCTGTTATCATCACTTGGCCTGTGATATCTAGTCATTAGTGAATGCCTTCCTTCTTATCATCTTTACCACTTGGGGGTTGTGGTATCCTGGTTAGAATCTGATGCCTTCTTGAGATCGAGACTTCTTACCATTGACTCCACATTTCAAATGTTTTTAAAATAATCATGATTTTCACAGTCATCTTTGGAAATGACCTCACAAGTTTCCATGTGCATTCCCTGATATTCTGGGACAATTATTTCTTTGAACCAAGAGGGATTTCAAACTTTTCATAACTTCTAAACACAAACATCTGTTCTTGACTTGTTAGCTTTCAAGTATCCAAAGAGAGAAAGCTGAGCACACAGCTGTGGAGGAAGGACTTTAACCAGCCCTTCTCAGGCACTGGCTCTCAGTTCTGCTACACATGAAATGTTGTGGAGCCGTGGCAGGAGGATGTGTACTAAGCAAATTTATGCTTGATAATAATATCTGTGAGGACATCCTTTCAATGATCTGAGCTGGTGTGTGCTAGTCACGCTGCTGGGTCAGTAAGCAAAGCCATGTGACTCCTGTCTTGCTCCAGAGAGAATATAGCAGCAGACAGGGTTCCTCCCTGATATGCCAGCTGAAGCAGGGCTGAGGTTCCTAGCGCTGTCACAGATCATAGCAGCTTCCTTCATACACATTCTCTGAGGTCTCACTACACACCTGTACATCATCTGTCTGCCATCTGCCTTCCCCTTCGTGATATCAATTCTGAATTTGAGGAACTGCCTCCCTTGCTTCTTCCTAGTCCGAACATCTAGCCCTGTCCCAGCTGCTGCAGGTGTGCTAAGGAATGAAGGGGGAGAGATCAACATACCCACGTATTTCTTCCGCTGCCTAACAAACGGTGGAGTTCACATCAAGAAAAGCATCCAAACATGTATGTGATGATAATAACCGAAAATGGGATCTCGGATCCACAGCAGGAACTGCTATCAAGGCACGGGTATGTTTTTCTCATTTTGTACATTTCTTTTAGATGTTTCTGATTATAGATGAGGAAATGGGAGACAGTGAGACTCTGGAGCTCACTAAGGTCACAGAGCCTGGACTCAGATCCAGACCCACTTCCCTTTGCCGCATTTTGATAGTCTTTCCAGGAGAGTAAATTAAAGCTGAATAATAAGAATGCAGAAAGGAAGACGGTCACAAAGTCAGGGACAAGGTCGTTTTACACAACAGATTGGGGGCCAGTTCTAATTGGGTTTGTAGAGAATGCTATACCTTCAATAGCCTCTAAGGACAAAACCCAGGGCCAGAGAGTCTGTCTGCTTAGAAAAGACAATGCAATAGGCCATCCTGTGTTCAGCAGAGCACCTTCTAGATCATTCTAGATCATGAGCTAAAGCTGTCCATGGGCCACGGTGATCAAGAGATGGCTTCATCCAGAGAAATGTCTGCCTTAGGAAGTGAGCTCCGTCAGTAGAGAAATCCTGTGTTATTTTAGGATTGACAAGGAAAGCTAACGGCCCCAGAAGCAGTGACTCTTGCCCTTTGCCACCCATTCCAGCTGGTCTCCTGTACTGTGAAACAATGAATTTGTTTGAACCCACGCACTTTGTGACAATAGCAACAGATACATAAAGCAATCCATAACTTTATCTGCAACCAAAGTTCTATCATCTGCACGTATGGCAACCTCTGCTTGATTCTATGAGGGCTAATGTTACGTTCTAAGTTTTCATTGCTGTGCTTAAGAGACCTATAAAACGAGAATGCCTCTAACATGTAAACCCTACCTGTAAGCCTCACTTGCCCAAGGACTTCCTGGAACGATGGGGACTGTTTATGCAAGATAACAAATCATGTATTTTCACTTCAGTAAACAAGGTTGGTCGTATTTAATCACACAGAGACCCACAGCAAAACAGTAGACAGAGCTCAGGGAGTCTCATGGAAGAGTTGACAGAAAGAACTGAAGAACCTGGAGAGGACTCCACTGGAAGAGTAACAGAGTCAACTAACCTGGCCGTGTGGGGCCTCTCAGAGACTGAACCACTGATCAAAGAGCATACAAGGGCTGGACCTAGGCCTCTCGTACATATGTAGCAGATATGCAGCTTGGTCTTCATGTGGTTCCCCAACCATCAGAATGGGAGTTTACCCTGACTCTGTTTCCTGCCTGTGGATCCCGCTCCTGTAACTGGGCTGGCTTGTCTGGTTTCAGTGGGAGAGGATGTATCTTGTCCTGCAGTGACTTAAGGTGCCAGGGTAGGTTGGTTCCTGAGAGGGACTTCCCCTTTCTCAGAGGTAAAGGGGAAAGGAGATGGGGAAGAGGCTGTGTGAAGGGGGACTTGAAGGAGAGGGGGCCTGAGATCAGAATGTAAAGTGAATAAATAAATAGAAAAAAAATAAAATATTTTTTAAAAGATGTAAGCCTTAAGATTTATAAGGCCATTGCATGAATTATGTATACTTTCTATACCCTCCAGATTTGTAAAGTTTAGTGGATATGGTTAAAAAAAAAACTAATATCTGTGATAATAAAGTTAACTTAAAATTCATAACACAGGGACTTGATAGCTAAAAAATCTATACATAAGTAATCTTAAAGGAACCACATGGCATGATGCCATCTTGGGATGT
>NW_021604656.1:9316706-9318911 GCF_004785775.1 Grammomys surdaster
TGGATGGATGGATGGATGGGTGGATGGATGGATGGATGGATGGGTAGGTGGATGGATGGATGGATGATGGATGGATGGATGGATGGATGGGTGGATGGATGGATGGATGGATGGGTGGGTGGATGGATGGATAGATGGGTGGGTGGATGGATGGATGGATGATGGATGGGTGGGTGGATGGATGGATGGGTGGGTGGGTGGATGGATGGATGGGTGGGTGGATGGATGGTTGGATGTATGGATAGCTAAAGAGTTAGGGTCACAGCTGTGAGCACCAAACACTGAACACCAGACATGGGGATATTCCTCTCTTGTGAGGCAGCCATTTACTGATACCTGTTAGCTGGTTCTTCTATAACGTGGATTTCAGTTCAGATTGCATACAGTGTCATGCTAATATAGTTAAAACTTTTATCTCTTTTGTAAACTAAAAAATTCATGTAAGCTTCTGGGAGTTGTAAAACTGGGATCCAGTTCTCAAAGGTCAAATACATTCGAACTCTCCCCCTACCCCTACCCCCACCCCTCTCACCCCCACCTATTCCTGAAAGTGTAATCTCTCTCTTTCCCCTGGCCTGGAGATTTCTCTCCTCCCCCAACTACCAGAAGAATGAGCCTGAAGATTCCAAATGTAAGATTTCCCTTTAGGCCCTTAAACTTTAACTTCTGCCCGGAATCTATATCTATCTCCATAGATTTCTACTTGGCTGACATACACCATCCAGGAATCATCTGTAGATGACAAACTGCTCCAGATAGCTGAGAGCCCTGGACTTGCGGAAAACTGGTGTGAACTGGTTCAGCTGGTGTGGTTGCTCTCTGTCTCTTCAGCTGGGGCAGCTAACCACATGCTTCTGATGAGTGCTCTATTGCCTGAATTCCTCCTAGACTTTGGCTAGCATTCCAGCCTTCCTGAGCCCTGACAGTGATGTCCTAATTTCAGCAGGAAGTAATTACAGAAGAGGGTACATCACCCCTTATCCTCATAGGCTGGACTGTTAATCAGAAGGAATCTCCCTGGCCTGGGGGACAAAATGGCTGCCTATAGTGCCCATTGGCAAACAAGGGAGGGTTCCTATTAAAACCAAACAGACTCAGATCTTTTAACAGGTAGATCCATTAACTGAAGTTCTACAATATGAGAGGTCACGTGACCTGATTTATATAGAACAAGGCAGTTATTCGATGGCTTTAAGAGAAAATTGTTGTTTCTATACAGAGCCACTCGGGAATCATTAGAGATGATATGACTATATTAAAAAAAGCATGGCAGAAAAAAAAAAGGGAAGGACCCAAGAAGAAATAAAAAACCAGTTTCCACTCTCATAGTATCCCTAATGTTGGCCATCACAGGGTCTTTGGCCGATCTGTTTCTGCTAATTACTGTTGCCCTTGCATCATTAATACCTTAGGCAGATAAATGAATTTCCATATGGGTACCATTAAGCTTATGGGTATTAGATCCCAACGTAAATAGGTCCCCACCACAGAGTTAAGGATTTGACTCAGAATGCATCTCAAGGTGGGGAATTAGAGGTATGAAGTTATGTCTTGGGTTTAAGTTACTGTGCTTAAGAGATTATTAAAATAAAAAAAATACCTCTAACCTGTAAGCCCCATTTGCCCAAGGACAGGTAACTTTCCTGGAATGATCGGGTTTTTCACATAAGATAACAAGTCATATATTTTTGTTTCAGTAAACAAGATTGGTTGTCCAACTGCACAGAATATACTTAATCACACATAGGCAGGAAGTACATAGGCAGGAAGTATGTCAGGATGAATGTATGCTTGCACCCAACTGGACAAAAGTAAGAAATACATAACCTTGTGGGGTTTGCCTTTGTAAGCACCAGACTAATGTAATCCGTGGTCATTCCCTGGGAATCTTGGGTATGGACAATATTTAATAAAAATAAAAACTTGCTTCAAGTTTGGCTCAAAAAGTTGTGGTAGTGGTTTTAGTCTTGCCTGGTGGTTTTAGCACTTCAAACGGGGGCCAAATGCATTTAATGGAGGCTTACAGTCCTTACAGCAGCTAGGCCAAGCTCCAGCTTCGGCTTGATTGGCATGAGATAACAAGTTAGCAGCCATAAAGCATGAGTACCACGAAGGCCAGTAGCCTGCATGCAGAGATGATAGGCCTCTAATACTCTTTTTTACTAGGGAAAGAGAGAGGAGAGAAAGAGAGGGAAGGAAAGAGGA
>NW_021604656.1:9319011-9364492 GCF_004785775.1 Grammomys surdaster
GAGGGAGGGAAGGAGGGAGGGAGGGGGGAGAGAGAGAGAGAGAGAGAGAGAGAGAGAGAGAGAGAGAGAGAGAGAGAGCTCTTACTGAACCTGCCTGGTTCGTTTTAACATAAACCATTTGTCTTATAGACTGTGTTAGAAAATCTTTGTCTTGTGTCTTCTTTGCCTACCCAGACCCTTCAGCCCTATCTTGATATCTACTGACTTCTAGGAAAACCCTGGCTCCTTCAGTGAAAGCCACCACAATCCTGGCCAAACCAGTTAACCTTGCGTTGCCTTCATTCTGTCTTCTATAAAATGGAAATAACAAATATGCGCAAGCTACAGAGTTGCTGTGGGGAGCTACATGAGACAATAGATGTAAGGTAAATTATCAGGAGGCACCCAGGAAGCCCCCCATGAGTCAGTCAACCTTTTCGTAAAAACACCTCCAAATAACCTCATGTGTGCTGGGTGTGTGCAGAGCCTTCTTCCTGTTATTCCCTAAGCGACACAGTGTAATTACTTACACAGCACTTGATCTTTGAAAGTATGCGGAGGATGAGAGTGGTTTATATACAAATACTGCACCATTTGTGTGAAGGACTTGAGCGTGTACAGACACTGATACCCTTGGCAGCCTTGGAGCCCTCCCCGTGGATGCCAAGAAACCACTCTGCTTCTTGGTGGCAGAAGCTCACACTGGGAGCATCAACTCCAGGGTGTAACTTCAAGCTCACTTTCCCTACAACTGTGAATCAAATGGCTGTTTCCCCAGTGTTGTTCACTCAAATATATTTACTGAGAACTTAGGGTATGCCAAACACTCTTAAGGTACTTCCAGTAAGTAGAAGGAAATGGTTGATAGATAAAGTAGAGGAGGAAGGACCTGCCCACTAATGCCTGCCTAGATACAATCACAGACTCCATTGGAACAATGAGGCTAACACCCCCTCTCCTCCTCAGTCCTCCCCAATCGCTCCTCCCACTCCAGCATGGCACTGCCTACCTGAAGAGTCTCTGGATTCAGCTCTTCTTCTGTTCTCTTGTTTGGCTTCTAACCAGTAAGTCTTACAAAGGAGCAGTCATTAGAACACATCTTCTTTGTATTCATACAGTCAGGGGTTACAAAGGAGGTCCCAGAGAATCTTCCACATGCCTGGGTAAAGTAGCTTTACCTTTTTGTTCCAGTCAAGGATACATTTCACTATATAGAACAGGGCCATCTCTCAACTCCAAGTGCAGGGTGAAAGAGAATGAGTTTGTATGTGCATTGCCAGCCTTAGTCACAGTCAAAAGGTGCTTCTGCACTTTGGCTTTGTGCACAGGCTAGCTCTGCCTCCAACTTTGTCTCCATGCAGTAGTAATCTGGTTTCATCTGCAATATCCATTCTCTGTTGTTTTGAAAACTCGGGGCATGACCTACTTCTACAATAGGACTTTTGGGGACTATACCTCCAGCCTCAGAAATGGGTCAAATGTCACTAACCTGGGCATCAAGGCACATAATCCAGAGACACAGAATGAGTAGGATAAGGCACCTGACTCACTTTTGCTAGCCAGAAACATCCCAGGAGCGAGTGAGTCCAGAAGGAAGTATTTTGCCCTTTGTCATTTTGGATGAGCTAGAAATAGTGACCCTGGATTATCTCTTGTTGGGGTGGGTACAAGATGCTACCCAAAAGAATAAGCAAACCCTAGAACAGAGAGAGTGGAGTCATGGGAAAAGCTAACCTTAATGATTACACTGGAGTTCCTGAACACACCTGGGGTTTCAAAGACAATGGGTATATTCTCTTCATGCAAGGAGTTTAGGGCCTGTGGGTACCATAGATCCTTCCTTCCATACTACAGTGGGGCAGAATTAATGCTTCACATAGAGAAACAGCACATGGCAGGGGCAGAAAGCCACTTAGGGAAAAAGAAGAAAGAAACTTGGGATGGTAAGGACATACATCAGGATGACTGAGATGGCACAATTTGGGAAGTACCAGCTTCCTGGTGGTTTCAGTAGGAATGGCCACCCTAGACTTCTGCGTTTGCATGCTTGGCCCATAGGGCACTATTTAGAGGTGTGGCCCTGGAGAAAGTATGTTACGGCAGGGGCTGGCTTTGAAGTCTCAGATGTTCAAGCTAGGTCTAGCGTGTCTCACTTGCTTTCCCTGCTGTCTGTGGATCCAGATGTAGAACTCTCGGCTGCTTCTCCAGCACCACATCTGTCTGCATGCCACCATGTTTTCTGCACCGTGACAATGTTGGACTGAATCTCTGAACTGTAAGCCAGCCCCAACAGAATGTTCTCCTTTATAAGAGTTGCCGTGGTCATGGTGTCGCTTCACAGTGATAAAACTCTAATGATAACACCAGGGAACAAGGGTATACAAGAAGCCAGTGATATACTTACAGAGCGATGATACTGAACACAATTCAAGAAATAGGGGGACCCAAGGCAGGAGGCAGAGTGAGACAGACCAACAGCCCTCTTAATGGGCACCTTCAGCCAAGCCAGCAGCAGGCAGTGTTCACCCTGCAAGTCCTCTGCCCCAACCCCTTCTGCATTGAAAAATACCCAGGGCTTCGGTATCCTTGGGTTGAGAGCAATAGGAGATTGCTTATTCACATGTTCTTAGCAAAATGAACAAAAACACGGTTCAGGCAGAATCAAAATATGGGATTTTGGTTGTTGTTTTCTGTTTGGTTGGTTTTGTTTGTGTGTTTGTTGTTGATGGAATTAGTTACAGCCAGTCTCCTTTATCCCCCATATTCCTGGTAACTCCGGGGCTAGGATTGGGGGGCAGGGAGCCACAAAAGTCCCCGTTATAAATCCTAGGGCCCATCCCCAACAGTCATGGCTCAGATACGAATCGTTTTTCATTTGGTCTCAAGTCATTTTTTAAAGGCCTGTTTTTCATTAGGAAGGTAACTTGAGAGTCCCTGGGGGGAAGGAGGGGGGTGCACACCAGGCAGAAGAGAGCTGATTTCCCTTCTGACTCAGGCTTGCTCTTTCCCTGGTTCTCCTTGGTCTAAGTACGGCCAAGCCTTTTGCAATTTATTGAGACAAAAGAAGGGGCAGGGCGGGGGGAGCGGAGAAAGAGGGAGGGAAGGGAGAAATCACACATAAATCTTAGATTCCACAGCAATTTTATCGATGTATTTGTGTGTATGCCTGTGTGTTTGCTTGCATATTTTCATAAAACAGGCACATTCAAAAGGCACTAGTTTTTTTGGCCACTCGGGTGTCTGTCACGGGTTGAATATGTCCCAGGTGTGGCTCCTTCAGCATTCCGTGTACACATGGTTCTCATTACGGCATCCCCAAGGGCTTGGAAGCATGCGCTTGTACCTCCCCCACACAGCCACAACTGAGAACCGGCAGATGCCAACTGGAAGGGCAGTGTTAGAAAACCAGTGCTGGAGATGAAGGCTGCACAGGCCTGGAACCTACAAGCCATCTCCTACCCCACTGGGCCACACGGGCCTTCTCTAAAAGCCCAGCCCTGGATGAGTGGACACAGAGATCCTAGGGCACAAGAGAACCAAGGTCCAGGAAGGCCGTGTTACATGTATCTTCTGGTGGCTACATCATTGTCTGTTTGCAGGTCCGTGCATAAACTCACACTGCTGTAATGAGATTATTTGGACTTTCAGAATGCCTTCATTTGACAATCTCTTCTCTAAAGGGCTATTTATAGTAAGCAGAGGGTTGAGGTTAGAGAGAGAGAGAGAGAGATCAGTGCTTAAGAGTGCTTCCTGCTCTTCCAGAGGACCTGGATGTGGTTATCAGCACCCAAATCTCACAACTTGTGCCCCAGGGGACCCAGCACCCTCTTCTGGCATCCAGGTACTTGTGGACCTGCACAAACCCACACTCACAAATGCACATACTCACACATAATTAGAAGTAAAAATACATCCTACCATGATAATGAGAGGAAGGGACACAGCTTAGAGACTGAGCAAGCAGGCAGCCATGAGAAAGAGCCTTAGTGAAGGGTGCTATGGGGCGACCTGGGGAAGGTTCTTTACCTCCTGCTATTATGGCTTCCACATCTGGAAAACTAAGGATTAGACCACAGGATCCCTTGGCAGCCTCCACCATTGAAATACTGAGATTCTCCTTATTGAATATGGGTCCTTAAAAAGAGAAAAGTAAAACTATAACCTTTATCCAAATACAGTATCTAAAGTCCAGGATGTTTCAGACTATACGATAGTGTTGGTACTGGGAAAGTTTTAGGGGATTGGAGCGTATTGATTTCAGATCTTCCGATCAGGGCTGTTCAGCTTTAGTGTCCCAATTACTACAAAGAGAAATTGGCATTCGTCATCAAGGAAGGTAAGTCACCATTAGAGTGAGAGTGTGGAAATGCTTTAACCAGGTGCAGCACAAGGAAGACAGACTGAAATTGTTTTCCTTTTGGGCCCTTCTCAAAGACTCAATCATGATAAAGCAATTTTACAAAACACAAGCTTGTGTCAATTGCAGACTTTGAGACCAGGCCTAGAAACAGCAGCAGACACAAGACTGAGGAGGAAGGATCTTTGCATTTGTGATCAGAGGCCTGGCCCAGGTGTCCCTTGCTCCATCTCCTCTTCCGAGAATTTCACAAGAGGCTTCCGGTAGAGCCACCAGCCCCAGGGGAACCCTTAGTGACCCCCACAACCTTCCTATCAGTGATATCTTCAAAGACAAGAAAGTAGGTTACGATGTGGGGCTGGCATGGACATCTGTAGTGGGATATTTTCCACGCAAGTTGGGAGGAGCTAAGGTGGGAGGAGTAAGGAGAGGAAGAGGAGAAGGAAGAGGAGGGAGGAGCTAAGGGGGAGAGATGTAGGAGCCATGGATGACCACGCATGTATGGAGAGCAGTCCTGGGTAACAACTTATATCTAGGTTAGTTATTTGGGTAACACCTCTAATTGTGTGAGCATCTTGTTAATTGAGCATTATCAAACATATAAAGCCATTGGATAATCTTTAGGCTTTAGAGTCTCATTTCTACTGGGTACCTCATGGATTGCAGGATGGTTTGGGCTCAGCCTAGGCTTGTGGAGATAGCATGGAAGATTGCTTTGCCAATCTTCCATGCTGGTATATCGTGGGTGCCAGGGCCAGTGTTCTGGCCCACCTGAGCCTGAAGCCTGAGCCACGGCAGCAGCAAGAACATGCTGCTGCTCAGACCTCAGGCCTAGCCTAGTCAGGAACATGGTGGCTCTATAACAAAAGACAGATCGGGTGCCGCTGTTTTAAATATTACTGCAACAGACATCCAGTCACATCAGCTCATAAACAAGTTCATTATCTGAATTTTTCTGAACAGGTATGAATAATATATTCACAGTATGCAATGTGATGTTTTGGCCTATGTATACATTGTAGTATGATTAAATCAAGACAACTAACATATCATCGTGCTATCGTGCTATATACTTACAATGAGAACATTTTAAATCTATGTACCAATTTCTATGTGTATTAAAAATTACTACCAGCAGTTGTCACTGTGTGATACAGTAGACCATTGGAACGTATTACTAATGGAAACATCATACCCTTTAACCACACACCACACCCACCCCCAGCTTACCCTGAAGTAACCACCTTGCTTCTGGTTGCTTCTCTGGGCTTGATATCTTTAGAAAAATTCACGAGAGTCACACAAGGAAGTATCTGCCCATGCCTATTGTATTAGTTATGTCTCTGTTGCCATGGTAACACACTACCACCAAGGCAACTAATAGAAAGAGAGTCTGGCTTACGGTTGCAGAGGAATAAGAGTGTGTCACAGCAGGGAGAGCTGGAAACAAATGGCAGTCATGGCAGCAGGGGCAGGAAGCTGAGGCTCACGTCTTGAACACCAAGCAAACAGAAGAGCAGACTGGAATGCCATAAGTCTTTAAACTCTCCAAGACTGCCTCCAGTGACAACTTCTTCTAGCAAGGCTGTCTCAGTTAGAGTTTGACTGCTGGGAACAGACACCACGACCAAGGCAACTCTTATAAGGACAACATTTAATTGGGGCTGGCTCACAGATTCAGAGGTTCAGACCACTATCATCAAGGTGGAAATATGGCAGCATCCAACCAGGCATGGTGCAGGAGGAGCTGAGAGTTCTACATCTTCATCTGAAGGCTTCTAGGAGAAGACTGGCTTCCAGCCAGCTAGGATGAGGGTCTTAAAGCCCACACCCACAGTGACACACCTACTCCAACAAGGCCACACCCACTCCAACAAGATCACACCCACTCCAACAAGGTTACACCCACTCCAACAAGGCCACACCCACAGTAGCACACCTACTCCATCAAGGCCACACCTACTCCAACAGAGCCACACCTTCTAATCCACATCCAAGCACATACGAAAAGGCCATCAGAATGGCTATACCTCCTAAACATTCCTACACAGTGCCACCAACTGCAGACCACATGTTTGAGCATCAGAGCTCACAGTGGATAACCTTACTCAAGCCATATCTGTCCTAGTTCACTAAGCCTCTGAGGCTTGAACATACAATAACAAATGGCAGGATTCCCTCCTTTTGAGGCTGGGTATTTCCAGGGCATACATGGTTCATTTTTCCTTGATAGGTTGATGCACACTTAGGCTGGTCCATGTCTTAGCTATTGCAGACAGTGTTGCCATGAATTCAAACTATGGATGCTTCAACACATGGATTTCATTTCCTGTGAGAACTGAGTTTAATCTACACCTCTGGGGTGGCTTGATTTCCTGCAGAAGGCCAGAGAAGATGACAAAGACCTAGAAGACACCAGGTTATAGGTTGCAGTGAAGTTATAGAAAAGCAACTCTTGGGCCTCAGGTGCCTTGAGGGTAGGTGGTGTGGCGATGGGGTCCAAGGACTGGATATGATGCTGGAGCCCCGGCTCCAGTAAAACCCAGATTGCTAGCCTCAGAGTCTACCTACTCTCCACTAGGAGATGGGACAGGCCCTCCATCAAAGCTTCTGGGGCACATGAAGCTACTAAAAAAGACTGAAGGGGAATAACTCTGACACTGCTGTGTGCACTCCTCCAAGTCTGTGTTGCATTCCTGTTAGACCCTCAGCTTGCTTGCCTGCTGACTGGTTTATTCCCACCTGGGACCTGGATGCTTGTCTAGTCTGCCTGTGCTTAGCTCTCCCATTCCCATCACATCACAGAACTAAACATGTGCTAAAGAGTCCTTGTCATCCCTTGAGCTGGAGCCTTGCCTCCAGCTTCCAGTCCCTGTCAATCACATAACAAATCCTATGTAGTCCAGCTAAGGTGGAATCGTCTCACACTGTGCCAGCTCCAGGAATACTATATTTTAGTCAGTTGCTAAACACATTGGACATTATGAGTGGAGATGTGGGACCACTTCAAACATTGTTTCCATCAGGTGTATCCCAATGAGGGTATAACAGGGTATTGGTAAATGCTCCACACTCTGAGGAAGCCTTTGGCCAACCATCAGTTCCAAAGCAACCATCAGGATGTAGACACACAGGCAGTCACACACACACACATACACACACACACACACCAAGACAGACTGACTTCTGACTCCAAATTCTAACACCATACCAGCTCTGCCTCTAAGTTAGAAAGAGTCTCTCTCATCTTCAAGTAGCTCAGACAAGTCAAGAGTTTAGAACTTTCCAGACAGATTCATGTTCTGGGACTTCACAATACTGGAAGAAGTGAAGACAAAGAAAAAAGAAGAGGAGGAATATCAAAATAAGCTTAAAACTTCAGATAAGAGGCTAGAGATGTAGCTTAGGTGTTAAAAACATTAGAACTAGGTTCAGTTCCCAGCACCTACATAGCAACTGACAACCATCTGTAAGTTCAGCTCCAGGGGACCCAATGGCCTGGCTTCCTTCAACACATGGTGTTAGTCTTCAGACGGAGAAATCAACAAAGCACATTTATAGGGTTATAGCTTGGAAATGAAATACAAGTTTTAAACTGAACAACAGTTCACAACAGATACTCTCTTTCAATCCTGTAGCCTGATACTTTGATACAGCTTCACTTTGATACAAACTGGAGAGTTCTGTGGGAGGGTGTTTGAGACTTAGAGTGGCCCCTGACCTCATCTGAGGCGGAGTTCACAAACGTTTGTGCTCACCTCTTCATACGCAATCCCGTCCCCTATAAGGCTGTAGACACATAAACATGCCACAGGCTCAGTGACACAGACCTATAACAGAAACAATACAACATGTCTCTGTACCACTTCCCTCCCTCCTGTGATGGTCAGAGCCCAGGAAATGAAGCTCATTTGAGCTGCTAAGTGAACCAAGGAGACACACCCATGTTTCCTTCCGTATTATTTTTGTAATGCTGGGGATAGAACCTAGAGCCTCAACATGTTAGGCCAGCCCTCTACCACTGAGCTACACCCTTACTCTTCTCCCTCCATTTCCAAATCCCTCTGGGCAGATGGTTGAAGGCAACCTTTTAAAAACTGAATTAAGAAGCTTAACTCAGGGCTGAAGAGATAGCTCAGAGGTTAAGAGCACAGGCTTCTCTTCCAGAGGTCCTGAGTTCAATTCCCAGCAATCACATGGTGGCTCATAACCATCTATGATGAGATTTGGTGCCCTCTTCTGGCCTGCAGGTATACATGCAGGCAGGATGCTGTATACACAACAAATAAATCTTTAAAAAAGAAGAAGCTTAACTCAAAACAAAGCTAATCAGTATGGCTGGCTTCCCTTCCACTCAGCTTCCTAGTCACGCACTTGAACATCACAGAAAGAGACAAAGGAAGTCCCTGGTTACTTTATTTTTCATTTTTAAAAAGTATTTTTATTATTTTAATTATGTGTGTGTGGTAGTTGGGGAGGGGCGTGTATACTCATTACCACATCAGATTCCTTTGGAGCTGGGCTTATAGGCAGTTGTAAGCCACCTGACCTGAGTGCTGGGAATCAAACTCAGGTTCTCGGGAAGAGCAATGTGTCCTCAATGACTCAGCCATCTCTGCAGCTCTCTGCTTTTGTGGTTTTGTTTTAGGGTTTGTGTTTGTTTTGTCCCAGCTCAGTGGGAGGATGATACTGACTTTCTTAGCTTGGCAGCCGTGCTCAGCAGGGCTTATGTGAATGGGGTCTCTAATATGTAAGTCTTTAGGGGAGCAGAGCCCCCTGCCCCTACCAAAGTTGAAGAATTCTTGATCATTTTCCCAGCCTCCAAGCAGCAGACATGGCCACATGACTTACAAGTGGTCAGCCATCAGACCCCACCCAGCTCTTTAGATCACAGGAGAGTGATACACAGGCCAACGTTCAAGTATAGCTACTTATAGTGACTTCAGAGAGATATATACAGACCAAGGAACAGAGGTTCACGATCACAGAGGCCGGTAGCGCAGTGGGAACATAAACCCTCCAGAGCCTTGGTCTTCACCCTTACTCTTGCTTGCTCTGTTACCTGTCTTTGTGTAAATCTTTCCAGTTTCAGTGAAGTAGTGTCTGTCTGCTTCTACTGTTGCAGCAAAGAATGCATAAGGGCCTCCCTAGTTCAAAGCGTGCTTTTGCAGACATCAAGAGTGGCCACATGCAGAAAATATGAGCTGAAGCCGTATGTATTCTTTCTGGGAAGCAGTTCTACAAACCACCCTGTAGTCACTCTGCTATCCTAGTTTGGACAGCCAGATGTCAGCTAAGATGCTGTAGAAAGATCAGAGAGGAAGTAAATCATAGTGCTCTGGGCTGCACAGTCTCTCTTCCAGACGCCTGCTTCTGCTCTTGTAGGCAAAGTCATGAGTCATCAAGCATGCCTGTCAATAAAACTTTATTGACAAAAACAAATACTCTGACACATTTGGCCAGTTGTTTCCCGATCCTTCAGAAAAAGATAGCTCTGTATACCACAGTCCAGCCTTCAGGGGATAATGTCAGAAACACCACACTTAAAAACCAGCATATGTCCTGGGAAGACATTAAACAATTTCCCTTTTGAATGAAAAAATATTTTATGATTATTTGTATTTTGCTTGCTGCGTGCCATATGTGTGGGGTGCCTATAGGGAGCCAGAATCTCTGAAGCTGGAATTAAATAAATACGATTGTGGGTCATCACATGGGTTCTGAGAACAGAACTGTGGTCCTCTGGAAGGGCTGCCGGTGCTCTTAACTGCTGAGCCGTCTCTACAGCTCTAAAACCTTGTGTTTCTGAGCCATTAAACTTTGGAGTTGCTTGTTACTGCAACAACTCATTCCGTGCAGACTATAAGCTGATGACCTCAATGTAAGTACACCAAAGTTGATCTCGTATGATTCAATAAAATTGGATAAACAAAATGAGGTTAAAACTCTTTATATCTCAGTGTCAAAGAAAAACAACAAATTCCATCCGTGACACGGTGTTCAATCAAGAACTGGTAACTACAAGCTCTCCCAGATCACCAGTACTCCCAGGACTGGAGCAGGCTAGAACAGAAGGGGTCTCTAAACCTTTCTCCTTGCTTTGGATGCTGGGCTCTAGAGTGCACAGCTCACTGTCTGGATCAAACTTTCCACGTGAAAACCAAAACGACCAGGGAACTAAGAGGTCTCTCCCCCATTTTGAGAGCACCGACACCCACAGGAGGTTCCAGAACAAAAACGGGTGAACTGCAAGTTCCCTGTGAAATCGATCCTGCCTGTGGCCCGGGTGGATGGAGCGAGGACAAGGCTCTTAGGAAAGCTGAGGACATTTTCCAAGCTTTGGGACACAGCCGGCCAGAGCCAGCAAAAAAAGCCGGGGGGCTGAAATGTGAGTGTTGGACTCTCTCTGCCCTGCACCCCTACTGAAACCCAGTGCTGAGCCATTCAGTCACTCTTGGCCTTGGGAATAGATTCCTTCGTGATCCGTGACTGTTTCCAAATTATCCTCCCATCTCAGATTCAGATATGAATATACGAGATACAAAATGTAAGAAAGTGAGCCCAAAAGCAGAAAATGGGGGCCTGGAGTTTCTTTTTTGACTCCCATGCCCACGGCACGCGGAAACCTCTGAGACAGCCACACAGGCTCAACCCAGAGCCCAGTGCGAGCAGCATCTGTGGATGTGAAATTCCAGCTTAATCCCCTAGCCAGAGGCTTAATCCCTGAGCTCTGAATCAGGCCTTGGCAGAGAGCAATCTTTCCGCTCTCTTGTAAATTTCCTTCCCTCCAGCCCTGGAACCAATCAGCACAACAGCCTCCAGGGCTCCCTGGCTGGAGCCGTACAGCCTGGCCTGAGGAGCTGCGGTGGAGCAGTCAGTCCCCAAAGGTCAGGGCACCTAAAGTTCAGCTACTCTGAAACTCTGTCCTGGTCACCTGCCACAGGACTGAGATCCCACCGCCACCCTCATCCTTTTGACTGTGGCTAAGGTTGACAAAAATGATACACTCACAGGTAAAGGAGCTCACTGGAAACCACAGGTCCTTGCTTGGACAAAGGTGCCCATGTCCACCCCCCCACCCCCCCCAACGAATACCATTCTGTTGTAATCACAGCCCGGCTGGCTTACTTCTGAAGTGTCCCTAAGATCTTTTGTGTCACAAGTGGAGTTGCTATCGTGGAAACCTGGAGATCCACCAAGCTTAAGATGTTAACAAATTGGTCCCTTCACATAAAGCTGGTGTGTGGGGGGCTGGGTTCCACCACCCAAATGTGACCCTACGTCACAGCTCTAGAAATATGGTCAGCCTGCTCCCCAGCCCCCCCAGATAGCCAAGGGGAACAAGACTCTAAAGATGGTGGGAGATATGTCTGTGTGTGGTGTGGAGGTTATGACCACATTTATATGAGCACGGAAATACATGTGTGGTGTGTGTACACTTATGGTCTGTGGTGCGTGTGCTTGTGTGTGTGCATACTGTGTACTAAGTGTCTATATCTTTGTGTCTATATGTCCATGGCAGCTTGTGTACTGTGGAAAACCAAAAACTGAAAAACATAAACAGACGTTCACAGATTTAAGCAAAAACACTTCAAGGAAACACTCCAGAAATACAATACACAACAGCTGGACTCTGAGCACCGAGGAATACAAGAAACTCTACCATTGCCATCACTGATGTTACCGTTAGAGTTGCCAAACGTCTCCACACACATCGCCCATCTTTTTGCCCTCTGAGCCACAGTGGTTTGAGGATATGAACCCCTGTTGAAGGAACAGACGCTGGAAGAGATACCAATGGTGGCCCTGTTTCAGGAACTAGTCATTCCCTCTCTCCTGAGTGCTACAAAATGACATATAGACTTGCCTTGGTTTTGCCCTGGAAGTGTGTGTGGCTGTCGCATGGGGCAACACTAGACAGTCGCTGATGGTTTACCCAGCAGCCTGGTGTGGATGGAGGCAGAGGGAGGGGCACGTGGTCTATCACACCACCCCAAGTCTCTGAACACAGCGTGTCCTACATATTCATCACATCTCATTGTGAAACAATATTCGAGACTTAAAGAAATAATTAAAGCACAGCAAATGTCTGCTGTGAGCAGACTGGTGTAGATCCAGCCTATGTGCACTTGGGGTGAGTCTAGAATTCTGTGAGGCTGACATCACTTCCTGTTTTTGAAAGTAAGAACACCCAGACTTAGAAAGGCCAAGCAGCTTGCATGAGGGACGCACAGCTATAGGATGAGAAGTCCAACGCAGAGCAGTCAGATCAGCTCTGCTCGGCACGCAGCACAGCCACACAGAGACACCCTCGGGCCAAGTGCAGCACGGTCACGAGTGTCTCAGAAGGAAAGAAGATAAAGCTGGACCCCACACTTCTGCTTTCCTCTTACCGCACAGTCTGTCTTCAGTAACAGTGGAATTCGAATTATTTACATAAACTATACGGGCCATGGTACAACAAATGGTTTTGTATTGGCTAAGTTTATGATAAAAGGAAGCAAACAAGGACGTAAGAGTCTAATATCAAAATCCAACAACGGGAAAGAAAGCTCTAAAAGGAGTCATTTCCACAGGTTTCTTCTGATGCTTACATTGTGCGTCTGCGCGCATGTGCAGGCAGGTGTGCGCATGCGCAGGCAGGCATGCTTTACCTTATCCAGTGAACCCAGAGCTCTCTGATTTGTCTAGCCAGCAAACCCCAGCAGTCCCGTCTTCCTCTCCTCACTGCAGGATCAAAGGCATATACTACTCCCCTGGCTTTTTCACATGGGTGTTGCGAATCCTGATTCAGGTTCCCAGGTTTGTAAAGCGAGCACCTTACCAGCCATCTTAGCCATCTTCCTCACCCACCGATCCACATATATTTCCTTTCAGATCTATTTTTATTATTTTAAATTATGTGTGCAGGTGCCTACAGAGGCCAGAGGTGATGGATCCCAGAGATGGAGTCATGGGTAATAAATAGTCAGCTACCTGACGTGGGTACTAGAAACTGAAACTTGGGTCCTCTTCAAGAGCAGAAAGTGCTCTTAATTCCTAAGCCACCTCTCCGGCCTCGGTTCTTGTTGCTTTTTAAAAAGCCTGTTGTGGAAAAAAAAAAAAGCAATTCTGAAAACTTGTATTTCAGGACTCATTGATTAGGAGTCTAAGCGATGTGGCAGTTCTCTTATACACGAACTAAAATTCCTGAACAAAACTTTCAATTTTACGTCTTTTGTAGCACATTTATTTCTTACATATGACCCTCAGTATTAGCTGTCACATGTCGCCTAAGGGAAAGGTCCCCCTCATTCCTTACATCTGGGGAGGACAGCAGAGCAAGCCTAGCCTGCAGAGGGCCACGCTGGCACCGGATGTGACCCACAAACATGAGAACAGAGACAGAAAGGAAGGGCAGCCTGTGCCCTCTGCCTCTCTCCACACTGGCTCAGCGTGTGTGCGGCTTTCTTGTCCCCACTTGGCAAGAAGGAAGATCTCAGACAAACAAGAGACTGAAAGAAGGGGACCGACCCTTCTTTTCTTAGCAGCATATTGCTAAGCGCAGTGTACAATGCACACCCAGCTAGCGACCATGCATGACCCTCCTCTACACAAGCCTCCTTGACAACACCGACCTGCTGTGGACATTATCTCTGCTCTTTGTGGCTTGGTGGGTCAGAACCCTGTTCTTGGATGAGACCCAGGATAGGAAGGAAGAGGAAACAAAAATGGTTTTTTTTTGTTTGTTTGTTTTTGTTTTTGTTTTTTGATGAAGTGGCCTGGTTACACACAGTGACTATCCCTAAGCCACCCCACAAGTGCCCCCCCACCAAAGCTGGAACAAGTTTGCAAAACCACAAAAGGTCCACAGTGCTGACTCCAGCTCCCTTCAGCCCAGTGTAGGTAACAGGTGTGAGTTCTGTACCCTCCCACAGGGTGGATCCTGGCTCACCATCTGTGAGCTGTGTGACTTCAGATACTTCCCTCCTTCGAGTCTGCATTCTGGGGATCCTTCTGTATAGACTGGGTGACCAGACGTGAAACTGCTAATGACATAACTCACACAAGTTTCTCTCTCCGAGCCTCTTAGCTCCTTCCCTGCTCAGATGCTCTACCATATACACAGGGGATAGCATGGTTACTCCTCTGTCTCTCGAATAGATCTGTCCCCTCTGAAAGATCTGAGGGCTTCTGAAACTGCTGACTCCTCACGAGCCATTGTATTGTTCCCTGTTTGCCTCTGTAAAACTGTTCTCTGCGGAGCCCCCTGTGAACCGTCATAGCTTCCACCCCAAGTATCTCCAAGAATGATTGACAGTTCCTGAGTCACATTTGGTTCTTTTTTTTTTGAAAACCCATTCACACTCAGTATCTCTGACCTGGAAGTGATCGTGTTATCTCACTTTGCAGGGACTTTTCGAGTTTTAGCATAAAGACCCCATTCCAGCACAGTCCAGAAAAAAGCATCGTAGTATAATAGTCTTGCAAACCGGGGCAGCGCCTGCTTCGTTTACTCCCATATCACTGCAAGAGTGGAAGCAGGAACCCAGAACCTTTGTCGGGGCGGGGTGGGGGGGAAGGGAGAGAACAGGGAAGGAGAAAGAGAAAGAAGGAAAAATATGAGGAAAAGAGAGGAAGAGGAGGAAAATGAAGGGAGAAGAAGGGAGGAAGGAAAAGAGGTAATGAGGGAGGGGTAAAGGAAAGGAAGAAAGGAGAGAAGGAAGAGAAGGAAAAAAAGGATAAATGGGGAAACTTTTATTTTTATTTTATGTTACATTCATTTAATTGGTAAATAAATTAACATACTTTCCTGTTCAAAATTGTAAGTGAGTCCACCAGTCACAAGAGACTTGCGATACCTCTCATGTCTAAGCTACAGAACACAAACTTGGAAGTTGCCAAGGGGAAGGTTTGAACCAGAAGTAGTTTTGCAGAAGGATGACTAGGACCACGTACTCTTCCCATCTTCTCCACGGGGAGATAAAGGCCCCTGAGCAGGGATCTCAGCCAAGTCAATCTGGTCTACAGGAGGGATGACATCCCCTGCTATAGGGCTTCCCCCACCCTGATGTGTGAACTGTAAGCAGTGCCTGATGTTGTTCCTTAGAAAGCCATTTGTAGCCATCTGATCTTAGCAGGACTCTTGAAAGGTCTAGACCTGATGTAAGGAACTGACTTTTATTAAAGAGGCTTCTATTGTTTAGAAAGGCAAAATTCCATCCGATCCAACCTCTTAAGCATTCAGATTTCCTAAATGTATTGCTTATTTTCTGTTTCTTTTGAATAAATTCAGCTTTCCTACTTCTTAAGACATATTTATGCCATAGATGAAACCAAAGCAAAAGTAATGTGGATGGATAAAATCCTCTACAGGCAGAATTTCTGGGTGGCCACAAGCAGGAAAGGTCTCCAAGGAAGTTCAGGGGGTGCTAGGAAAGACCAGCGGCCACATGGCATGATTTGTCCTCATTGGGAGCTTCCAAGGAGTTGTTGTCTGGGCCCCGGCTTAGCCGGCCCCACTGACAGGAGGAGTGCCTCACTCACATAAAGAATTTCCAGTGATGACGCAAAGAAAGTCACCCAGACTCTGTGGATTCAAGGGCATAAAGTTACCTAGTTAAAAAAAAAATAATGTGCTGAGAAGGACAGCACTCTCTGCCTTTCAAGCTATTTTTAATGTATGTTCAGGTAATATTTCAAACCTTTGGAGGAGCTCAGACACTTTCTGATTTGAACTCAGCACAACTCAGAAAACGATTCTTCTATGTGTTACCTTGCAATTTGCAAAGGATGCTTTGAGTGTGCTTTGAGGCTGAAGCTAAAAATGAATAAAAGCTCAAGGCAAAAATGAAAGAAAAAAAAAGCTGTAAATCTTGTATCTGAGAAGATATCATTACCCAGAATGCCTAGAGAACAGATAAGAACGACAGCAACCATAGCCAAGCTAAGGGCCAGAGTGCCTTCCACAGTCTGCACAAATGGACAACGTAAAAAGATGATCATGTCACCAGTTGTTATCTGGGCCCCTGCTTAGCCGGCCCCACTGACAGGAGAGCCTCACTCACACAAAGAATTTCCAGTCATGATGCAAAGAAAGTCATCCAGACTCTGTGGACCAGAGAAGAGTAAAAATTCCTCATGAAATATAACCAAGGGTCATTAGAATGACAAAGAGCTCATAGCTGGTGGGGATGTGGAGAAACCAGGAGGAATGTAAAATGTTCAGTCACTACTGAAAACAGTGTGGCCCATCTTCGAGCAATTAAAATGTTAATTTGTACTCTTTGGTAAACCACCAGGCAAAGAGTACACATGGAGGGACTCATGGCTCCAGTTGCATATGTAGCAGAGGATGGCCTTATCTGACATCAATGGGAGGGGAGGCCCCTGGTCCTGAGGCAACTCAGTGCCCCAGCGAAGGGAGATGCTAGGGTGGTGAGGCAGGAGTGTGTGTGGTGGGGGAGCACCATCATAAAGGCAGGGGGATGGGAGAAGGGATGGAGGTTTGTGGAAGGGAAACCAGGAAGGGGGACAATATTTGAAATGCAAATTAAAAATTACCGATAAAAATAAGTCAATAAGTAAATATTAATTTGTATACTTGCATACATGACATAGTAATTCTCCTCTGGATATTTACCTAAAGGAACTGAAAATGTATCCTCAAACGATACTGTACAGCTTTCTTCACAGAAGCACTATTTACAACACCTAAAAGAGAGAAGCCACTGATATTCATCAGCATTGGATAAGTGTTTTTAAAAATGTAGCACACTCATACAATGGAATATTATCCAGCTTCAGAAGTGAAGGAAATCATGATACAATGTGAATGGACCTTGAAGACATTAAGTGAAATGAGCCAGTCAAAAGTTAAAAAAAAATTAAAATACCTTATCGGATACATCAAATTAAGGAATTTGACTGATGCCAAATTCCTCTTCTAGTAACATCTATAAGTGACTGTCATAGCTTGCTGTTTATGATAAAAAACACTGATCAAAAGCATCTTGTAAAGGAAAAGGTCTGTTTGGCTAACACATCCCAACCACAGCCCATCATGGAAGGAACACAGGACAGAACTCGAGCAGGAACCTGGAGGAAGGACCTGAAGCAAAACCACGGAGGAACACGGCTACCCTTGAGCCCCATGGCTTTTCCAGATGGCTTTCTATATAACCTGGAATCACCTGTACAGGAGTGGCTCCACCCATGGTGGGCTGAGCCTTCCCACATCAATCATGAATTAGCAAAACATTCAAAGACTTGCCCACAGGCCAGTCTGATGAAGGCATCTTCTCAACTGAGATTCACTGTTCCCAGATGACCCTAGCTCCTGTCAGGGTGACAAAGAGAATGAATTATCAGAGTTCACTCTATGGGTAAATAAATTAATAATGATGATGATAATGATAATGAAAGTAAAGTCAGCTGACTTCCCCAACCATTCGTGACTATGTGGGGAACTGAAACTTTGGCTCAGCTACCTGCCCTGTTGTATATGTATAGTTCTCACATTAGTTCATACCCTGTATACACAGTTTGTTTCTTAAATTATACTATCAAGAGATGATTTTGAAAAGACAATAGAATTTTAAAAAGGAGACCCTCAGACCAATGTATACTCTCTTTTTATTTTTATTTTTTTTAGAATATACACCCAATGCAAATTATACAGTAAAGCTAGCTGAGGGGTGTAATTTGTTGCACAAATAAACAAACACTATTGGGTTCCGTCTGTGGCTACTGCAGTTATAATGAAACATCTAAAAACAACTGTAATGCTTCTAACCATAAAATTATAAGGCAAGAAAGTGGATTTAGATAACTGCGCGAACTGTAATTGTGTGTTTGTAAACTCTCAGACAAGACTTTCACACTAATTTAGCCCTGGCTCATTGCACACCCAAAGCACAGCCTTCCATTCTGCCCTTCCTTATGCCACATGGGTCTGAGACCCCAGGCGTTAGGAAATTCCATCCTCTGCAAGAGAGTGTGTGCTGGGTGTGGTGAGCAGGAACGGGAGAAAAGCTGTCTGTGTGGCAGGCAGCTAGAGACGCAGGCTCTGGTGGAGACTGAGACGCCACAGCATCCTCAGCAGCAGAACTGTAAGGACCAGAGATGCCGTGCCGCCATCCTTCATGGGTTCAGAGAAGGCATGATCAAGATCACACAGGTTAGAACTCAGAATTCTAACCGCCTGGGAACAAATGTTCTTGACCTTCACCTCTGCAAACTCATGGGGACCGTGGCAGCAGTCCACTGGGAGACAATAGACTGGGGTAGAGAGCAACAGCCATATCTGGTTAAGTGATCCAATCCCTTCCCTTCCTCAGTGGACACCTGCTCTGCTTCCTGTTCCTAACGCTGGGCTGCTTTTGCACCCATCACCACTGCTGTAGTCAAACAAAGACAGTGGGAGGAGCTTGTTTTCCTCACAGTTTCCAGGGGTTTGCCCAGGAAACCATGAACTTGGTCAGGAGACCACGGAGTCAGGAGCGCATGGGACAGGAGGAAGGAAGCCGAGAGCAAGAAACAGACTGGGAGTCAGGTATAATCTGGGAGAGCATACATCTTCTTCCCCTAGGTCCCATCTCTGGAACTTTCCAGAGCCTCTCAAAATGGAGCCACTCTCTGAGGACTGAACTTGCAGGACTTATATCTATGGGGAGCATTTCATAGTTAGACCACAACAGCCTCAAGCCCTGAGAACCGAGCATCTGTGGAGACAGGTGTTATCCTGCCTGGGCAGAGCTAACGCTTCTAGAAATGAGGAGGGAAATAGAAAAAGACCACATGAGAAAATACACCGCGCAAGGGACGAGAAGAGTGTAAGCCAATGTTAGGAACCTTCTAGAGAGGACAGAGAAGGATGCAACTATGGTCACAATCTGCTGAATAGACTGCACCCACGTGAAAGCACTAAGCTGTGCACTTTTTATTACTGTTTTGAGAAAATACAGGTTTAGGTAGTACCTTGCGCATCGTACAGCAGGCTCGACTGTCACAGGTGGACCGCCGACCCGATTATACATGTTAAATGGGTAAATTGCGTGGTGGGGTGATTACATCTCAATAAAGCTCTTACCAGAAAGGAAATGAAAAGCAGACTTTAAGCAATAAGTCGAGACCTTGCTTTCTCTGGCACTCATTTTCTCCAGCCCTAGGGACCACACAAAGGATACTTGCGGGATTTGGTGACCCAACTCCTCCACGCTTCTTTTTAATCCTTGCCTTAACTGCTCTCTGGAGCTGCCCAAGAGCCCAGGCTGAGTCGAGTTGATCCCAGGAAGGCCACCACAGCCACCTGGCAGAGTCGGACACAACTGGCTCCCTTTCCCAAAACTTGATTCGAAAGTCCACAAATAATTGGCGTCTCTGTTCTATGTATGTTCACAGATCCAGATCCTGAAGCTAGGGGACAAGAACACGCACCTAGAAGTCAAACTGTTAAAGGACTTCTAGCGTCAGAATTCAAATCTGAGAAAGCCACATGCCACAGTTAAGGGGGCGTGGTCTGAAGACTGGGATTTAAGTGACCTAGCGAGCCGGGCTGGTAGGATGAAAGCATTTGGGATATCCTTTCTGTTCTCTTGAAACAAGCCATGGATTTACTGTGGACACATCTTTTTTGAACAGGGGGTGAGTGAAAGATCCAAGTCACGACACCAAATGTTGTGTTTTTGTTTTTTTTTTTTAATTTCTTTTTAATTTTTACATTTCCTATGTTGTCCCCTTACCCCATCCCCCACCCACCCCGGAACCCCCAATCCCCTCACCCCTCCTCCTTCTTCTCTGTGGATGTAACCTCTATCTATTCCCCCTCACTCCCACCTCCCCACCCCCAAAATTACCACCCCCAGGGGCATCCAGCCTTCATGAGGTCAAGGTTCTCTTCTTCCACCTATGCCCAGCAGGGCCCTCCACTCTTACATATTCAGTTGAAGCCCTGGATCCCCCCCCTAAGTGCTCCCAGGCTGGTGGTTTAGACCCTGGGAGCTGTGGTTGGTTGGTATTATTGTTCTCCTCATGGTGCCACAAATCCTTTCAGCTCCTTCAGTCTTCACTCTGACTCCTCTATTGAGAAACCCATGATCAGTTCAATGGCTAGTTGTGAGCATCTGCCTCTGAATATGTCAGACTCTTGAAGACCTCTGAGGAGACATCCATATCAGGCTCTTATCAGCATGCACTTCCTGACTTCCACATCAGCATCTACCTTTGGTGACTGCACATGGGATGGATACTCAGGTGGAAAGGTCTTCAGATGGCCCCTCCTTCAGTTTTTGTCCCTCGCTTTGTCTCCATATTTGCTCCCTTGAGTATTTTGTTGCTCCTTCTAAGAAGGACCGAATCACCCCCACTTGGTCTTCCTTCTTTATGGACTTCATGTGGCCTGTGAGTTGCATCTTGGGCATTTCAAGGTTCTGGGCTAATATCCAATAATCAGTGAGTGAATACCATGTGTGTTCTTTTGTGATTGGCTTACCTCACTCAGGATGATAACAAAGGAGCTAAAACTGTCCAGTGGAAAAAGGACAGCATTTTCAACAAATGGTGCTGGTTCAACTGGAGGACAACATGTAGAAGAATGAAAATTGATCCATTCTTATCCCCTTGTACAAAGCTCAAATCTAAGTGGATAAAGGACCTCCACATAAAACCAGATACACTGAAACTAATAGAAGAGAAGGTGGGGAAAAGCCTCGAATACTTGGGCACAGGGGAAAAGTTCCTGAACAGAACTCCAATGGCATATGCTCTAAGATCGAGAATTGACAAATGGGACTTCATAAAATTGCAAAGTTTCTGTAAGGCAAAGGACAATGTCAATAGGACAAAACGACAACCAACAAATTGGGAAAAGATCTTTACCAATCCTTCATCTGATAGAGGGCTAATATCCAATATATACAAAGAACTCAAGAAATTAGACTCCAGACAACCAAATTACCCTATTAAAAAATGGGGTATAGAGCTTAACAAAGAATTTTCAACAGAAGAAACTCGAATGGCCGAGAAGCACCTAAAGAAATGCTCAGTATCCTTAGTCGTCAGGGAAATGCAAATCAAAACAACCCTGAGATTCCATCTCACACCAGTCAGAATGGCTAAGATTAAAAACTCAGGTGATAGTAGATGCTGGCGAGGGTGTGGAGAAAGAGGAACACTCCTCCATTGTTGGTGGGACTGCAAGATGGTGAAACCACTTTGGAAATCAGTCTGGCGGTTCCTCAGAAAATTGGACATAGCATTACCCGAGGATCCAGCTATACCACTCCTAGGCATATACCCAGAAGATGCTCGAACATATAATAAGGACATATGCTCAACTATGTTCATAGCAGCCTTATTTATAATAGCCAGGAGCTGGAAAGAACCCAGATGTCCTTCAACTGAGGAATGGATTCAAAAAATGTGGTACATTTACACAATGGAGTATTACTCAGCTATTAAAAACAATGAATTCGAGAGGTTCCTAGGTAAATGGATGGAACTACAAATGTTGTGTTTTTTAAAAAGATATAGAGGAGAGGGATATGTTTGGTGGGTGTGTACTCAGGTGTGGGGGAAGAGGGATGTCTCAGTGGGCCCATGCTGAGACATTCCTTCCCTCTGAGAGACCAGCCACAAGACGGTATAGTATAGAATAGAATTTATTCAGGGCATGGAGAGAGGAGTTGGGAGGATAGTGGAGACAGAGAAAGACAGAGAGAAAGAGAGGGGGTGGGGTAAAGAAGTAGAGGCTGGCCATGAGCATGTGGAGAGAGAGGGGGAAGGGAATGGGGGGAAGAGAAGAGAGGACAGAGCAGGAGCAACAAGGCAAGAGCAAGAGAGAGTGGAGGGGGGTGAGCAGCCCCTTTAATAGTGAGTCAGGCCTACCTGGCGTTGCTAGGTAACTGTGGGGCAGAGCTTAGACAAAATGCTAACAGCTTGTGCCCATACCTTCAGAATCCTGAGTGGCCCTGCAGAAAGAAAAAAAAATGACAAACATGTGCAGAACATCTTAGAACGGGGAAGGCAGATGTTGGAAATGATGTAAACTGGAAATACAGCCGCCCTCTGTGGAAGGATGCACCTGAACGGACACACAGGACTGCACTAGCTGGGAAAGCCAAGGCTCTGTGAGCCGGGCATAGCATGTGCATAGCAGCGTGGGTACAGACTCAGAGCTGGTCCCTCAGATTTCAGACGTCAGGCCTCTCTGGCAGCTAAGGAGTGAAGTCACTTTTCTGTGCTTGTGGGGCAGATTTAAGACGTTGGCCATCAAGGCCGCTGAAAGGGAAAAGCAAATTATTTCCATGCAAGCCGAAACAAAAGCAGCATGGAGCTTTACAATTCAAGCCCCATAAAACAGGACGTGGACAGATTAGTAAGCCTCGGGGAATCACTGAGGGGTGAGTCCACCACTGAAGAATGCAGGCAGCAGCCCTAGGCACCTCTAACGCCAAAGGAAACAAAAACCTTGGGGTTAATTTGTACAGACAGGGAAGAAAGGCCATGGGACAAATCTATCAGGGGCTCTCCGGCCCTGGTGGTTTAGGGACAGCAGCTGAGAATGAAATGTCACCTTTTGTTTTTGTTCTCAGGATAAATGGAGGAATGAGGTGATTCTCATGGCAGATCCAGGGCTAGATCTCAGGAGTAAAGTCCACCGGCAATGGCCGCTTGGCTGCCAGCACCTAGCTTGTTTGCCGCTGGTTGTGCTTGGTTGCGCAAACAGTAGGTTTTCATGCACCAGCTGAAGAAAACTAATGACTGACCACAACTCGTGTTTCAACATATCATGCTTCGGCAGGTCAGTTGAGTGTGGATCAAAAGTGGACAATGGTTCTCAGGAACAGACAAACCCCTCAGAAGCCAGAACCGGGTTAAAAACAGGTTGCTTAATATGTACAGCACAAATACAGAGCTAGGATAATTGGGGGTGGGAGGGGGGACTACCAAAGAGTAGGTCAACAGAATATTTTAAGAGCAAAGAGTAGACCATTAGGCTTCCCTGTCTTGCTACAGATTTCTAATGCTGTTCATACTGGCATCTACGTGTTACCTCCCACTCTCCCTCCCTCTTTCCTGCTTTCCCTCCCTTCCTCCTTCCTTCCCTCCCTCCCTCATCGCCTCCCTATCTCCTTCCCTCCCTCCCTCCCTCTCTTTCTCCTCCTTTAGCAGTGAGCACAGGCTGACCATGCCCGATCTCTTCCATGAAACAAGTAACCAAGTTTGCCCGTTTGCTGCAAAGCTGTTCGTTCTGCTAACTCAGACTTACATCTGCACATGTACCTTGACGACAAGGACAACTTGGGACCCCGTTTGAAGGTTCCTTCCGATGAGTATTTCTCAAGCTCTCTCTAACTATCGAGCCCATAAAATGAGAGGGAAGGTTCCCATCATGCGATTCCTGCTGTCACGTGAAGGAGAAGGACTGACCTCAACAGATATGGCCCGTGACCTCTGCCCAGCCTCCAGAGCTGTGAGCCAGACAAGTTTGCAACTTTAGAGTTACTCAGCCTGTGATACTCTGCCATGACAGAACAGCCTGACAAGGAACACCCCTTTTTACTTCTCAAACTCTTTGCCTTCCCACCATGGAGAAGACTGAAGCTTCTTTAGAACAAACCCACTCCCACAAACAGTGTTGACCCATTTATGAGGCCAGACCCTTGATCTCCATATATCCTTAAAAGTCCCACCTCGGGACACAGTTGGGTTGGGAAGTAAGTGTCCACACATGGACTTTTGGGGACTTTCATGTTCCAACCCCAGCCCAGGACCATGAATGATTACACGTAAGTGACTGGACTGGGCTGAGGCTTACAGTCACCTGTGACCGTCTTCTGCCACTGCCTACTTGCTGATTTCACCACCGGAAGCCGGGATTCAGAGAGTCTCTCTTTTAGTCTTGTGGGGAAACACCTATATTGAATATATTTGTCTACACTGTTAACACTCCTCCAAATGCAATCTTTAAATCTCAGCACTCAGGAGACAAAGGCATGGAGATGGGGAGGGGTTCCTGTGAGTTTAAGGTTAGCCTGGTCTACATAGTGAGTTAAAGGGAAGCCAAAGCTAAATGGTGAGACTCCATCTCTTTTATTATTATATTATTATTATTATTATTACTATTTATTGATCTCAAAGAATGTTCAACTAAAGAATCTTCCACTGGATCCTCAGTTGCAAAATCCTGGTAATACCAACACGTGTGGTAATGCACACCTGTAACTGCAGCACTTGGGAGTTGAAGACAAGAAAATCATGAGTTTGGGGGCAGACTGGCCTGCACGGTAAGTTCAACTTATATAGCAAAATCTTATCTCAAAAACATAAGGGATAGGGATGTAGTTCGTGGGTAGAGCACTTACTTAGCACGCTCAAGGCCCTGGGTTTGATTCCTAGCACCACAAGGAGAACAGATAGGAGAGGAGAAGAGAGGAAAAGAGGGGAGGGGATGGCGGGAGAATCAGTAATGTGCAGTCCTAGCTCCCTATCAGAAGAGTGAGCAGAGGAAAGTCATGTCTGACCTCTCTTCCATTGAGGAAGAGAAGCTCAGAGTAAAAGGCCACTTAAGGCAGAGAGCTGAGGGGAATATTTCCTCCCAGAAGTGCAGTCTGAGTTGGGTCTACAAAACTTTCTAAATATTTGAAAGGCTTCAATGAATTCAACCAGTGAATTATCATGGAACAAACCTAATTACCATCATTCTAGGCACAGAAACTAAATCAATTCCAATACCAATGCAATGGTACTGAGACAAGGAAACAATGCCCTACACAGGGGGCCAGAACGTCACACTCTTGGTTACGTGGGAAAGTATGTTCAGAAAGAACAGGTATAGAGCAGAGTTTACATGGTAGGAGCAATATTTACACACTAACCCTAAGGCGAGATAAAAGGTCCAAGAGCCAGCACATCCTAGAAACTACTCTTGCCTAAGACTATCACTGAATGCTACGGCATCATGTGAGTTTTACTACATACTATGTCCTGGGATGGAGTTCCTAGGCTGATTGCTTTTGACAAAGAGAAGATGCACCTCACCCATGGATATATTCAAGACAGGCTGCCTCAGTGCATAGCCCCTCAGGGTCCACCATGGTCACTGCTTGTCACTGAACAGAGAACAGCAGGCAGGGGATGGACAGCTGGGATGTCCGACAGGACACTGCCACTTCTCAAGTATCCCAAGACAGTGAAGGTGGCACCTGGAAGCCTCTCTGATGAGCCTGGCTGCAGGAGAAAAGGAGACCCAGTCTGACCGAGAGTGTCTTCCGAAGGGCATGCTGCTGTGCTCTTTAATCTAAAGTGGATTGCCGACTTGGAACTAACGGGACATCTCCACTGCTCTCCTCCCTGGCCTGCGAATGAGGTCAGGAAGGGGACCCTTCTCCAGCACAAGGTTCAGTGATTATGGTTGTGTACTCTGATTTCCTTGTCTGTCCTTGGCAGCCCAAATGCAGGGGTAAAATCAGCCAGAAAAATCATAGTGGCATCTTCTTTTGTCCTCAAGTAGCCAAATGGTGAACGTTTTGAAAGCCATTTCGTAGTCTGGACCCTGGGAAGATTTTTTTTTTCACTGTGCACGCCTCGCGGTCTGTTTGAACATAAAGTCAGTTTACACTCCATGCGGGGGTAGGGGGGGGAGTGCATTTCTCCTCAGCTGTTCCTACATAGCTTCCAGGATGTGAAAACCACCATGGCTCCCCAACATGGCTTGCTTTCATTCCTCTCATAAACAGACTCAGCAGCAATCACGGCGCTGTGGTCACCCACTGTGGGTCTTGGTGTTGCTCAAGCGCCCCTTTTAGCCGTTTGTTCTGTAGAGTCTGATTATAACATTTCATCTCAGATCTGGGTGAGCAAGCAGACACTCATCTGCTGGTCTCCTGCCTGCAGGCTTTCCCTTCACCCCTGTAAACATATGACCCAGCGTGATAAACCCAGGGTTAGAATGGTAAGGTCAGTGATAACCTGGGACCTTCTATAATGTAAAAGTGAGATATATGAAAACATGTCTGTGTCTAAGAGTATATGCTGGGAGCCTTTCCTGAATAACTTTAGTGGACTTCAATTGTAGCCATGGTCACCCTCAAAAGAGAAAAGCAAAGAGAAATTTGACAAAGTCAAAAGTGAGATGACAATAGGACCAAGGATGCAGAACGTAGTTTGTGCAGGCACTGCCAATCACAGGAGGGAAGCTACTCCCTCCTGTGAAGAGCTAGAAGCAAGGAGTGTACTCACTTCCAGCTCTTTCAGGAAGGACTGGTGTCCTCCCAATATCCTGACTTTGAACTTCTGTTTTCCCAAGACCATAAGAGAATAAAGTTATAGTGTCTTACCGTATTTTTGGTTGTTACAGAAGCCAATGGAAACTCATATGCTAGATCAGACTATTAGGGTACCACAGTCACTTCCCACAGTCACTGTGACAGCACCAGGCTCATGCATCTCAACATGAGAATCTCTGCAACATTGCTGAGAAAGGTCTGACCTGGGGAATCTTAGAAGCTCTTGTGCTGCTTTGACCTCTTCGGGTCACAAAAGAAGAAAGCAAAAGCTCACGGTGGACATTGAAACATGAATTCCAGCGTTCCAGGGTAGGCTGCCTGCATTGCGCCCTATGTTCTCATCTAAGCAATACACGAATGTCCCCCTAGTCCTTAACAGCCACGAGGACTTAATCTGTTTTAACTGTGTGTACTGGCTGGTTTTGTGTGTCAACTTGACACAAGCTGGAATTATCACAAAGAAAGGACCCTCCATTGAGGAAATGCCTCCATGAGATCCAGCTGTAAGGCATTTTCTCAATTAGTGATCAAGGGTGGGAGGGTCCATCCCATTGTGGGTGGTGCCATCCCTGGGCTGGTAGTCCTGGGTTCTATAAGAAAGCAAGCTGAGCAAGCCAGGGGAAGCAATCCAGTAAGCAGCATTCCTCCATGGCCTCTGCATCAGCTCCTGCTTCCTGCCTGTGTGAGTTCCAGTCCTGACTTCCTTTGGTGATGAACAGCAGTGTGGAAGTGTAAGCTGAATAAACCCTTTCCTTCCCCACTTGCTTCTTGGTCATGATGTTTTGTGCAGGAATAGAAACCCTGACTAAGACACTGGGGTAACTTAGTTTATTTTTCTGGACATCAATTTAGTCTCTGTAAATAGAGTTCATAAAACATTTGCATTGTTCAGAAGAGAAAGGGGAGACAGTAAGTCCTTTACACTGTGGTCTGCATCAAAAGTTTTGTAATAGATTCTTTCTACCCAAATAAAATCTCTTCCTAATTTTTCAGTATCTTGTCACCTTAATGACTGAGACATGGCTGTTTCCTCTCAGAAATAAATTCTATAAAAAGAGCTGGAGGAAGCTGGAGAGCGAAGGCCACGTTCAAGAGCAATGGGAGATGGCTCAGTTGTTAAGAGCATCTGACACTCCTGCAGAGGACCCAAGTTAAGTTGTCAGTGCCCACATATCTCTGAAACTTAGAGCCACAGTTCCTGAGGATCTGATACCCTCTTCTGGCACCTGAAGGTACAGCATACACAGGGTGCACATTCATGAATACAAGGTAAAACACTCATACACATAAAGTAGATCTTTAAAATATAAAAATGAAGAGAGTTGGCGGTCAGAGAATCCCCTAAGAACCTTTTGTTATAACATAAACAGCCTTAATTTAATCACAGCATTTCATTTTAAAGGAAATTTTCAACTCCAGGAAACTGTACTCTAGGTTAAAATGTAGGTAGCATGATTCAATTATACAAAAAGTATTTTTTATAAATTTAAATGAGAAATGTCATCAGTTTTTCAAAATTTAAATTAAGGAAAACAGAGGAATCTTTTTCATATATATGTTTTTCATATATATGAAACTGTAAGAGAGTGTGTATGTGTGTGTGTGCACGTATGTATGTGTGTGTATGTATGTATATATGTATTTCAATCTGTACTTTGCATTCCATGCAACTCTATAAAAGGAAAAATGTTATTTGAGGGTCATAAATATGCTTCATAGCTTCAGGCATTTAAAAAATATCATTAATATAAGCCAGGTTGAAACAAAATGGCAGTTTCTAGAGTCTAAATTAAATTGGGTGCTGTCCAAGACTCTTTGCATTAAGAGATGCCAGGAAATAAAAGGGACCATTAATCATTTTCTGCAGGTATTTAGAGTCTCTATAAACCCAAGGATGAAAGCAGTTAGGGACCAGTGTACAGGGACTCAGTACAACTGGAAGAGCCAAATACAGGGGTCAGGGAGAGGCACGGAGTTCCAAAAAACTAGCCAAGAGCCTGGGACAGTCCCAGCTTGGGAGAGCAGTCACTCTCTGGGCTTGTGGATCATTGTCTATAAAACAAGGGAGTCAAATTAAAGTCGTTCCAAGTCCAGATGCTCACAAATGACACAAAGGCCAAGGAGAACAGTGGAAAGAAGCGAACAAGCAGATGGAAGAACACTGACAGAGTTATCGTGTCTGAGGAACAGAATGTGAAGGGCTCACAGGCAACAGGCTCAGATCTAGGAACATCTCGCTGCTGTGGAGAGAAGCCCAAGTCCTGTGCTGCATAAGAGATGGTGAATGTTAGAATTAATCCTTTCTGGTCTTCTGAAAAGAAATCTGCAGTCTACACTGGAGCAGGAGTCCTTTCTAATGCAATGGTCATCGAGTCATAGCTGACTGTGGCTCTCCCCAGAGGGCAGGAAACATCTCATTCTAGCCTGCCGTCCCCCACTCCCTCCATCGTCCATCCTGGACTCAGAAGCACATCTCCTCCCACCTCCTATGACCTCCATACACACACCATTTCTCTCAGCCACACACAAGACTCACCCTCTGCCGACGCCATCGCCCTTCCCTGGGAGGAATCTCATGTTAACAATGCACAGCACACTCCTCCTCTCCTCCCATGCTCCTCTCTCAGAACACAGGAGTCTACCTTCTCCCCTGAGTGTTAACACCTGTGACTTCCATCTTCTGACCAGCTGTAAGAAAGCAGGGCTCAGTTGGGTTTTGCTTTGTCCTGGAACACTCAAACCTCAGCGTGGGGACTTAACTTCATATTTACATATCCACGTCTCTAAACTATCCCAAGAAATTGTTTTTCGGCCGCGCTATTATCGGTAACGAGGGAAGAGTTCCTTCAGAGGTGATCTCATCCAACTATAAAGCAGGCTCCTTTCAATGAAACATATCAGAAAACTGGCAAGGAAGCCTTCCCTGGGATGCGTTCCCTCTGAGCAGTGGGAGCTCGCTGCCGCCCTGACTCTTCATACGTCCTCATTCCAAACAGAATGTTTTAATTTGTAGAAAATAATGAACCTCAAGAGAAAAAGGGGAAGGGGAAAGCAGCCACAGGGGCCAGGGAATTTAAGTTCATGTCTGGTTACCATTTAGGGCCTGGAGGGAAACAGCAAGAGCCACAGATCTGGCTAGTGCTACCGTTCTTTGTTCTGTTTTTGTTGTTGTTGTTGTTGTTGTTGTTGTTGTTGTTGTTTGTTTTGTTTTTTAAGAAAATTCCATAAAACACTGTCCTGGGGCTTAGAGCAAAACTGTTTTCTGTATTATTAAGAGTCTAAAGCCAGCGTTTCTTCGACCTCTTGTAAACTCACAGTAAAATGTTTGTTATTAGAGGAGAAAAGATGAGCTCAGGGTTGAGAGACTTCATGATGAAAGTATTTTCGTGAAGGGAGGGAGACCACAATACTGACCCTCCATAAGTTAAGGAATGTGGCGGATGTCTCAGCACCAGGAGGGATGGAAGAGACATCTCAGTGTTGACCAGGAAGGAGGGAAGTGCAAAAACAGGCTTCTGGGGCACAACTCACATATGTCATGCAAAAAAAAAGTCCAGAGGTACAGAGAAGGTGAAGGGTCATTCATATGGACCATGGGAAGAGTAGAACGGCAAAGCTTATCCAGCAGAACCTTCAGGGGAGTGGAGACTAAAGAGAGGCTGCCGGAGATAAGAGAAAAATGTAAACACAACCTCCAGCACCCTGTGTTCCAGAACAGGAGAAAACAGCCATAAATTCTGCAGGACTATGATGCTTTGGAAACTGAGAGGGTAGGTCTACTCCAGAACTTACTCTCCTTTATGTTGGGATTGCGAGCTGTCCGATACCTCCCAATATGCCCCGCCCACTGCCTCCCTAGAGGAAGCTGCCTAGGCTATGGTCAGCGAGCCAAGCTAACCTGGGCAAACTGGCCCTGCCTCTCTGGTCTCTCACTTCTCATGCATTACATGAGGGGTTGTTTCCAGCCCCATCTTAGGCCCAGGAGGCCCCTAACATCTGGACCACATGCATGTGGAAAGGCACAGATTGCGGGACCCCCACCCCCGCTGTTTTCTAGACCAGCTGTGCTGCATTGCCAGGGACTCAGCTTCTTCGAAGCTCAATTTTCTCCTTGTGAAAATGCTGGCGACAGTGAGGAATCGCCTCCGTGATTGAGAGACGCTCAAAGGTGCACATGGACCTACACCGTTGGGTTTCCAGCACAGTCCAAAGGATTCCCACTGAAAACAGTGCCAGCAACCAATGAACGCTCCTGTGCGGCATCTACTAACAGCGAGGACTGAAAAATAGTGATACAGAGTTACTACAACCCAAACATACTCAGCAAATATGAGGTTCTATAACAATTCCTCTTTATAATTGTCAATCCTGACTCTGGAGACTTGATGAAAACCAATGTAAAGTGAGCAACTGACCTTCCTCAGAGGTAAAGCGTCTATAACCACACACCTCTCCACCCAAAGTCTTGTTTCTAAATATTCTGCAAGTCACAAACCACAAAGTTTATCAACTGAGCAGTTTCAAAGACAGTGCCATTTTGAGACTGCCCAGCTCAATAGTTCACAGGGGAGGAACTGAGGAAAGACCTACCCGATTGGCTCAGGATCCAAGTTCTCCTGGAGCTTATAACTCATTAGCTTTATGTATTTGAAAGCACTTAGTCTCACATCTGTAGAACATATGAAAACTGTGGTGGGGTGCATGTCACAGGGAAGCGAGCTCCGTTTCACTTCAGGTCTCAGGATCTCATTGCAGCGTTCTGGTTCCTGGAAAAGAACAGCCACCTTTTCCAGATAGACTTGGCTCTAGCTGCCAAACACAGCCCAGGTCCTGCAGATTCCTCATTGGCCATCACATCTGGTTTCAGATGGAAATCATCGACCTCACCGAGTCTGCTAAGACTTCAGTTTGGTTTTTTAAGTGAAACCCTGAAATGAACTTCAGACTCACACCTCACAGCTATTGCAGGTGAGCTCAATGGAGTAAGCACTAGGCCCTCACACTCAGCTGTAAGGCACTGAGCACAGTTCAGAGGACCAAGACCTGAGCCCACAGCACTGGCTGGGTATACTGAATATGCTGGGCTCATAACCTGTTAAGTAAAGAAACAGAAGACTGGGGGCTAGAGAGGTTAAGAGGTTAAACGCATGCTGCTCTTCCAGAAGACTCAGGTTTGTTTCCCAGCACCCACATAGCAGCTTGTAACCATCTGTAACCCCAGTTCCAGGGGATACAAATATAACACCTTCGTCCTCCAGCCTCCGTGGACAGCAGGCACACAAATGGTGCACAGATATACATGCAGATGGCATACCCATACACACAAATTTTAACTTTCATAGAAGAGAAGGAAGAACATACAAATCCAGGAAACGATCCTTGTGGTGCCAGGTGACTAGCTGTGCCTCTCCTTGGTAAGCTAGGTTGTAAACTTTCCTCTTTCAATCTGAGGCCGTGTTCATTTTAGAATTCCAAAACGAGATACTGCGAAAACACAAAAATGGATTTGGAATTACCCTCTAGTCCAGATTAGCCAGCCACCAGAACCCCATGCTTGGCCCTACATGTACCAGCCCCCTCCCGAGTGAATGTCACTCTTCACCTTACAAATAAGAACCTAAACAAAGTGATTTTCACCCTCAGACCGAACTGAACATTAAGGAATGCTTGTTGTTAAGCTAAACCTCATTGATGCCTTAAAGAAATAAAGAAGTAGGCCATGGCCTGTCTGCAAAAGTCAATTTCATCAAGTGTAAGTTCTGGGAGAGAGGAGTCATCTTGCTGAGCATTCTAAGTAAAGTAGTCTGGAAGCAGAGCGTTTTATTAGCAGGAATTGAGGTTGGTACAGTGTAACAAACAAGACAAACTGCAATAGCTTAAAATGAATCAATGGAGTGAGGAGACACAGATGGCTGGTGTGACATTTCTATAATGTATCAGGACACAGAATACTTAAAAGTATTCTTAGTTTTCAAACTTAAAAGGTTTACATTGTAGCCGCTGGAACAGTCTAAATGGCTCTCCAGGCAAGAAGAGGATAAAGGGTCAGGACAAAGTGGAGTGGGCCAAAGAAAACAATTGCTCACAACTCTTCCACCAAAGGCCCGACCTAGACATTTTCCTAAAGTCTCTCTGACTGGAACTGCCATATGCGACTGCTCTAGCCATAAGAGAAACTGTGGGCTGTGGATGCTTGAGATAGCTACAAAGACATGCTAGACAATGTGGTGGGATGGGATATTAAGCATACAATGTAGAATATAGAATGAGTATAGAATATAGAAAGAGTGTAGACTACAGAAAAGGTGTAGAATATAGATTGGGTGTAGAATATAGAATGAATGTAGAATGTAGAGTGGGTGTAAAATATAGAATGGGCGTAGAATATAGAGAAGGTGTAGAATATAGAATGAGTGTAGAATATAGAATGGGCATAGAATATAGTATGGGTATAGAATATAGATTATAGAATGGGTGTAGAATATAGGATCGGTGTGGAATATAGAGAAGGTATAGAATACAGAGTGAGTGTATAATATAGAATGTGTATAGAATATAGAGTGGGTATAGAATATAGAATAAGTATAGAATATTAAATGAGTCCTGCCATGCCTGACAGACACTACCCACATAAAATTTTTTTTAATTAAAAAAATCTTAAAACAGTGAACACATGTAACTAAGAGAGGCTCAGTCATTGTACATTTCAAATCCTTTTTATGTGCATGACTGTATGCCTGCGTGTCTATCTGCGGGTCACGTGCATGCAGGGTCTGCTAGGCCAGAAGAGGGTGTTAGATCCTCTAGAATGGAGTTACAAATAGTTGTGAGCTGCCATGTGGGTGCTGGAAACCAAACCCCGGTCCTCTGGAAGAGCAGCCAATATTCTTGACTGTTCATCCTTCTCTCTAGTTACCTTCATTTGGTGGGAGCAGGAACACATGATAGCACCCTGGCAAATCTTGGTCTATGCTTGTAATTACAGAGAAAACACAGCTGTCTAGGAGAAGGGTGGAGAGAAATCTGTACCCTGAGGAGAGTGAGGACATACAGATTGTCAGGTACAGTGGCACCCTTCCAATGGACTCATCCTCCATGCTGTGCAGCCTGGGAGATTCAAAATGTACAGGACATTAGTTGTAGAAGTACAACTCTTTAGTTGTAGAAACACAATTAAAAATTCACCTGAAACCCCATATTGTGTCTGTGTTATTGATTATTTGTACATACTAATGTAAGCAATTATAGGCAGAAGGGGAGTGGAAGAGACAGGAAAAACAACTTACTGTAAACTTAAACCAGACAGACTGAGACAAATTGATTTAAAGCACCTCCCATGCGATCTACACACATAAATGTTAGTAACAGTCATGGCCGGTGCCACACTTGGTCTTCGTGAGCATCAAAATTTAAAGCCTCAACCTTGTGTGTTTGATGTCCTGATCAAACTTCAGTTTCCTCTCTCACATTTGCCTTATTTTTAGGCCTTCTTCCTCTGACTTCTCTGACAGTTCTCCTGCAAGTATGACTTAGAGTTCTCCTGCAAGTATGTCCCTTGTTTTCAAGAGTTTTTGATCTACCTGAGAAGATTAAAAAGTGTCTTTACGGGGCTAGAGAGGTGGCTCAATGGTTAAGAGCACTGGCTGCTCTTCCAGAGGCTGTGAATTTCAATCCCCAGCAACCACACGGTGGCTCTGTAATGGGATCCGATGCCCTCTTCTGGTGTGTCAGGGGCAGCATACTTATATACATAAAATCAGTAATTAATTAAAAAAAAAGTACCTTTATGCCATTGAATCACACCCAGTCTGCAGTGCAGCTTGCTCATGGTAGCCACTGAAGTGTGTTAGCTTATGGCCCTGTTAGGATCAAAGGGGTGGTTAGTATTTAGATTTCCCCTTGCTGCATGCTCACAGTTCAGAGGCAGCTGAGAGACACAGAGTTGTATAGATGAAGCTGAAGTGTGGGCTGTTTGGGCAGGTGTGTTGAAATAGGGGTTCTCCTTCCACCCTTCCACCTTCTTTTAGAATTAGACAAACAAGACCACAGGTCCCACTGGTGCAACTCAACTGGCATATAGTAAGTAGACCCTTTGTGGAGAGAAAGTTCTAGAACATAGTGAATCCAGAAAGCCAAATGTATACACCTTGTGTTCTAAGCCATCATAAGATAAATCAGCTTTTACCCTCCTGGGAGGAGATCATGCCAGGCTTAAAAACAAGGATTTTTCTTCACTTCCCAGGGTTAGGAGTTCTGTCCTCTCTGAAAGGAATAGGGCATCTTCCCATTTAAATTCCACAGATGCCTGTCTCTTTTCTCCCCCTGGATGCTAATCTACTGTCCTGAGAGGGCCGTTTATATTTATTATGTGGCAAACCCAACACCAAGCACATAATTCAAGATAACCCCCTCATAAATTCCGTGATGGGATTTATATATCCCAGATGGGTAGGCGTTTTGATCTTTAGAACAGCACAGATTTTTATAATTCACACAGTGCCCTGCAATGCACTCAGCACTGTTCCTGGAGCTTCCTGTGGAGCCCCTGTGTGCTGGGAGATTAGAGCAGAGACAGTGGATGACTGGGAGGCTTGAGGAATCTGTTCTAAGAACGATCATAAATGGTTTGGATGTGTGTGATTTATTCCTTAAGCATGGCCTGTATGGGGTCTGAAGAGCATGTATTGCTTGCTCTTTCAGAGGATCTGAGTTCTACTACCAGTGCCCATATCAGGCAGCTCACAACTACTTGTAACTCCAGCTCTGGTGTGGAATTGTTAGGGGCACTTCTCCTGACATTTGTGGGCACCTGCACACATGTTCACACCTCTGCAACACACACACACACACACTTTAAAATAAAAATAAAGTATGTCTGTGCCACTTTGTCCTCAGCCCATTATGCTGGCAGGACAGATTTTAGGTCAAAGGCTTCATGCTTGGGCTGATGGGAAAATTAATTAATTTAAAAATAAAGAGGTCTAACCCTTAAAAAATTGTTTTCTCTGACTCTTTTCGAGTGCTCGAAGTCCAAACAGTTAGGAAAGATCTGTCTATAAGGTGCCTGGGAGTGACAGGATGTGTTGCTGTACCACCACTCACCATCTGAAAGGAACCAGAGTTCTTCGTCTCTGTCCAGAAGAGAGACCCATCCAGTCCACTGCTTTATTTATTTATTTATTTATTTATTTAATTTTATTTTTTTGGTTTTTTGAGACAGGGTTTTTCTGTATAGCCCTGGCTGTCCTGCAACTCACTCTGTAGACCAGGCTGGCCTTGAACTCAGAAATCCACCTGCCTCTGCCTCCCAAGTGCTGGGATTAAAGGCATGCACCACTACTGCCCGGCTCAGTCCACTGCTTTAAACCACAATGCACAGCTAGAGATCTTGACAAGTTAGAGTGCTGACAGTTATCAGCTTTCAAGAAGTGTTTTAGTGGTTTTAGTAATCTAGGTAAATAAGATTATTTGCTGGGGTAAACAGGTCTAAATCTTGGGGGCTAACTTAGCACAGTAAATATTTCTTTATAGCCCTGGGCCTCAGTCCAACTGTGTTAGAGATGATTTTACCCCTTGTTTGGGATCCATCTGTGCTCTCTTCTTCCTTTGAGTATTCTGAATACGTCACGCTCACCCAGAGTATGGGAAAAAAGAGTAAGAACGACTGTTAGAATGCTTGGTGGGTTTAGTTTTCAAAGGAAACTAAAATAAACAAAGTTTGATGTGGCAGAACTCCAGTTAGCCTGATTTTGATAACTGCATATGTGTTTTAATATGATGCTTCACACCACAAACATGTGTTGATATGAGGCTTAACCCCAAAACACATGTGATGGCTAAATTTAGCTAATTTATTTTTAGTTTACAAAACATTGGGGGGAAAAAAAAGAGACCAAGAATCCTACTTTCCACAAAAGCAAGGCCTAGAATTAGGAGACACCCCACTTCTATCTGGAGCAGAGGCAGGCAGCACAGGCCTGGAGTCTCAGGCAGGCAGCACAGGCCTGGAGTCTCAGGCAGGCAGCACAGGGCTGGAGTCTCAGGCAGGCAGCACAGGCCCGGAGTCTCATGGACTAAATCCATCTTTTGCTACAAGTGTTAAATATAGCCAGGATCAAAAGAATCCAGTCACAGGAGAGCATAGACTACATCATTCAGTTCTTAACAAAATGTCCAGGACAAGTTAGTCTATGGTGATAGAGGCTCAATTGTTGCTGTTTAGAGCTTGAAGGAGGTGGGAAGAGTGATGACTAGAGACTACGCAGTAGAAATGCAACATATGTTGCATACTGTCCATCACAGTAGAAGTGCAACATAGTTACTGTTGTACATCACAGTAGAAATGTAAATAATGCAACTGCATTATTTGAACTTTGAATGTTTAATTTCTTGTTTTAAAAAGAATCTGAATATGCTTCGGCTTAGAGCCAACTATATACCTGCATTGTCACAGACTTTCAAAATCAATACTCGGATTTTTTTTCCCCTTTCCTAGATAGTGTCTTACTATGTAGCCCTGGCTGGCCTAGAGATCACTATATAGACCAGGTTGTACAACACAGTAGAAGTGCAACATAGTTACAGTTGTATATCATGCATGCCAATGAACTAAAACCAATGAACTCTGCAGTGCCAGTGGGTTATATGGGACACCCAAATGAACAACTATTTTTAATAACATTTTTTTAAAGGCAAGATCAAATTCAAAGGTATGGAGTGTCCTTTTGCAGTGGCTTCTCTTCAACACTGACTCATAAGTAGAGGTCTTGTGTTTCAGGATAGGAAGATCAAACTTAAGGGAGCTTTGCAATATATCTGAACCTAGGTTTCTTATTCTATAAAGTGGGAATAATTTATTAAGATCCATAGTTGATTAAATTGATCAACATATTAAATTTTGACTGGACATGGTAGCACATACCTTTAATCTCAGCACTCAGGAGACAAAGGCAGGCAGGTATCTCTGTAAATTGAAGGCCAGCCTGGTCTAGATAGTGGCCTCTAGGCCAGCCAGGGCTACATAGTAAGATGCTATCTAGGAAATGGGGGGAAAAAAGACAGGCATTGATTTTGAAAGTCTGTGACAATGCAGGTATATAGTTGGCTCTAAGCTGAAGCATATTCAGATTTTTTAAAACAAGAAATTAAACATTCAAAATTCAAATAATGCAGTGAACAACATCACTGGATACCAGAGGAATGCAAAGCAAAGCCTCCTGAGATAATCTACACATCCAACACAGGGACTGAAAATTAAAGCTGGGTCTATTAAGTGTTAGCAACATCACAGAACACTCTAATGTACTAATCCTGTTTAAAACTGTACAATTGTTTAAAAAACAACTTAACCTTTGATTAACTTGAATCTATGATCCTGCAACAGAATAACACTACTTGATATATTCCAAGAGAAATTAATGTATGGTCTTACTCACACAAAATCTCTGTATGTAAATAACCACTTTATTCACAGTAAGGAAAAGTTGGCGACAGCCCAAATCCCTTACTAGGAAAATGGGTAAACTGTGGTATGTCCATGTGAAGTGGAATAATATTGAACAATTTTAAAAAATAGACTGGAGATAGAATCAGTGTTAAGATTGAGTACTGCTCTTTCAGAGAACCCAGGTTCAGTTCCCAGCACCCAGATCAGGCAGCTCACAACTGCCTATAACTCCAGCTCCAGGAGATCTTGTGCCCTCTTCTGGTTTCTACAGGTACCTGCACTAATGTGTACATAGCACTTCCTAACTAACACACACACACACATTAATTTTTATTTTAAAATGATAGACTATGAATATACACATGACATGAGTTTCAAAATATCCTGAATGAGCCAAAGTATAAGCAAAGAAGACCTATGCATGCTTCATCTTGTGCTGAGTTCTTAGACATTAAAGACTAATCTACAGTGACAGAGAGCCAGTCAGCAACAGCCTGGAGTTCAGAGATTTGGGGTAGTAGCTCACTTGAAGGATGAAGTCATAGAATTGTCTAAGGAAGGAATCAGGGCATATGCATGTCAAAAGTAATTCACTTGCTAAATACTCACACTTTGTGCAAATGGTTGAATATAATAAAGTACTATTGACATTAAAAAAGAGAGAGGGGGGAACTGAAGGGAGAACAGACCCTTTTGCACCCTTTGTCTTGGAGACAAAAGCTGGGATACAAGTGTGTTAACTACCTGCATCCTCTTCACTGCCACAACACCAAGTCCCGGAGAAGCAGAACCCTGGGCAATTATACCTAGTCTGTGTCCTCTAAAGACAAATCCACCAATAATGACCATGCATAGGTCAAAATATTCCATATTAGATAGAAAAAAAATAAAAGTTAAGTGAATTGCCCGTAATGGAGACATGCCTTACATCACATCCTTCTGTAGTTGCACAGAGCTTATGAAAACAGGAAATAAATCACATGCCCACCATCACAGGGAAGAGGATCCAAAATAGACAAGAAATGCAAACAGAGCTATGAGGGAAAAAAAAATGTGGGTTGCAGACTTTTTTAAAGCTCCAAAATTAGACTGGCCAAAGCTTGGGAGTGGGGGACATGAGTGTCCTGGCACGGAATGGCCTTCCAAGGCAAAGAAAACAGACAAGTGAAGCAATATATGAAGATTAGTAGGAAGGTGCCACATCTGTCTGGAGATTAACTTAGAACCAGAGGCCGGAAGATGGGAGCTAAGACACTAAGGTTTCTATCTTATACATAAACAGCCATAAATCAAGGTCAAACGACAGAGCCCAGTTAAATGACTACAGTGGGTTTTATTTCCTCCATTCAGTTCCTAGCACCTCCATGGCAGCTCACAACCTTCTCAGAGCACCGACACCCTTCTCTGATCTCTGGGGGGCACTGGACATACACATGGTGCACAGACAGACACACGGGCAAAACACTCAGACACTAAAATGAAGTTCCTCCATCTTAAAGAATCAGTAGTGGCTGTTTGTGAATCTTACCGGTTCTAGCATGAGCTCACAACGCTCCCAGCTGTGACTGCAACTGTATCCATTCTCTTAAACATTTTGACCTTTGTGTGTTTCAGATCTGCATCACTGGGAGCAGAGGGGCTCACCTTGGTTACGTCTGAAGGGACTCTCTGTTTGGCATCTTAGCTTTTGTGCTTTCTCTCCTTGCTGCATTTCATGTTCCTTGATTGACTGTAAGATCTCTTCTTTTTATCTTTGACATCCTTGGGTTGGTTTGTTTCAGGCTCACTCCTGTGAACATGCATACAGCCAGAGGTGGTGGTGATGGGTTTGTGGTTGTTGGCTCAGCTTTTCATTTTATTCGTGGCCCATGAGTGGTGCTAACCAACCCTAGTTCCTCACAGACAGCAGCTCCTAGGTTACACCCAGGATCTCACCAAGACCTAGAGCTACCTGCAGCATCTTATTCTGTTTCTGACCACTTTCTTCCATGGGAGTCATCTTGACTCGCCCTGCATGCCCCAGTCCCTCCAGGCAACTGATCACATATGCTCAACTGTTGCTTCTCTCTTTGCTTTGTAGACCCCAAAGGTCATCAGTCTCATGACTCTGAATACATCCTCATCTCTCTCACCCATTGGCCTGCCCTTCTATGATGCCACTGGACAAATCCTACCCTTATTTAACCCACTTGTACCTGAGCCACTACAGGACTTCGGGGGGCAGGGGTACCCTGCACCAGCAGTGACTTCAGTAAGTTTCCTTTAAGTGTACTTTGGTTTTGAGTTTTTCACCCCACATTTTCCTGACACTCCAGTCTTGTGCTAGTCCATAATAATCCAGGAACTTACCTATGTTTCTAGAAGCCTTCCTCTTTTACGACAGCAATTATAGTTTCACCACCTTTTCCTATCACTTCAAGGAGCAGAAGTTAGATACAGACGTGTTCCAGTGGCCTCTCGGGCCAATCCTCCATCTAATGTACATGGTTAAAATCAATTGTACACAGAACAAGCCAAATGGATTTTTTCCCCTGCCTTTTGTCAAAGAGGCCCTGGCCATCAATCACTACATGCTCAGTCAAGGCTGTATCAGATAATTTGGGCTGGCTGGGGGATTGACTTCATCCCACTGAGGCCCTTTGGGAACAGAATTAAAGAAAAGCTAGTCTAGGGAAAAATCACCATCAAGGAGCTCACAGCTATTCGGCTGTGAGCCGGTGTCCTATTATAGACAAAAGCGTACCACAGCCCCCAGGAGAAAGAGGGAAGTAAGCCGGCCTTCACAGAGAAACTGCAGGAAAACACATCACCAGCCCTCAGTGAGCCTGTCTCCTTCCGATCATCAGTCCCTGGAAGAAACATTAAATTGGAAAGGGCTTATTCGTTTCCTGGGTTTCACTGCCCCCAAACAGATCTGCTAAACAGATTTCCTGCATGTGTTATTGCAAGCCTAACGGAATTTTTAAGTTGAAACCCTGGTCCATTTTCAGTCTTTTCCTTATAAAATGTCATGTCTATCAGAACCTGATAGACAGGGAGGGGCATGAAAACTCCAGGTATTTTGACAGCTGAGGCATAGAGAGCAACAAAGCCTGTCTAATCTAGTGATGGCCAGTGTTTCACAAGGTGGTTTCTAATTGGACCTAATTGATCTGAGAACTGAGTAGGCTGAAGGCCTCTCACATCTGCCTTTTCGACGCATGGTTCAGGACAGCAAGCCCCAAACTCCCTCCATTTTAGCAGCAAGAAGTAAAGTCCTTCTATTTCCCAGTGGTCACCCCTCTGAAAAGCTGCTTCTACCGCCCTTCGCTCCATGGAGCTGGGCTGTTGTCAGGGGATCTCCGGAGCTTCCAACCTCTGAGTGGCTAAGATATGATTAGGAAGGTGGATATGGTGATAGAAATGCTGCAGAAATCCACAACAGGGTGAGAGGAAGGCTCCACGTGTGACCTAGTGGTCTAGTTTCCATACAGGAGAGGTATAGGCTGGGCAGCCCTACTACTCAAAAATACAAAATAGGAAGAAAAAAAAAGCAATGTCTTCCCAAATCTAAATATGTGAGTGTTATCATGATGTCAAAGAAGTTCCCTTGTCTGAGAACATTTCCAATGTGGGATGTTCAACTGGTAAAATCTATGAAATATCTCCAAATCTGAAAACTCTACAATCTGAAACATTTCAACTGAAGGGCTCTCCGCTAACATGCTGCTCTCAGCTTTGAGTTGAATGTGTCCCTGTTCTGTTTCTTATTAGCCATGTGAGTTTGGGAGAGATACCTCATCTCTCTGAGGTTCAGTAAAATAAACCGGAGAGATGACTTAGCAGCTAAGAACATACACTGCTCTTGCAGAGAATCCAAGTTCAGTCCCCAGTACTCACACCAGGCTGCTCACAACTGCCCATAACTATGGCTCTGGGGAATCTTACAGCCTCTTCTGGCATCTGTAGGTATTTGTACTCGTGTGTATATACCCACACATAGAGATACATACATACATACACATAGTTAACAATAAACGTAAATCTTTTTTAAAAAATAGAGATAGCATTGGGTTATTGAATGAGATACAGATAAAAACTGAAGCACTTGGTAAGTGAAAATAGATCACACCCTCAGTAAGAAAGCACTCACTCTGACAGGGTGGTCTTGTCCAGGGCTTTGCCTACCTTTTCTTGCAACAGCAGTTGGGGGGCGGGGGAGGTGTGCATACAGCTTTGCACACAGTAGGTATTAAGGGAATACTCATGAACTTGATTCCGTTTCGCAGGCCACTCAATCCCAGTTAAGCTTCTGTTGCCACCTCAAGTCGACACGGATCTCAGTAGCTCACAAAGACCAGGCTACTCCAAAGCTCATCCAGGTACGGGAGATTTGTGTGAGGGGGGTCAGGATGGGGCAGCCATGCAGGACTAGGGTAATGAAGAGCAGGGTCTCAGGCTCTTCGGTAAGAGTGGGCACCATTCTGCGTATCGGCCTCAGCTGCAGGAGATTGCCTAGAACATTCTCATTTAGACTTCAGGCTTCTCCTGGAAGGTCTAAGGGTTCCTAAGATAATCCCAGAGGCTAGAATTCAACTTCTGCTCACTTGGATGGCCAAGCACTTACATCATCCTCCCAGCCTCCAGCCACCTGAGGGTCAAACTTGGGAACAAATGGAACGGCTTGGGGAGCGGTGTTCATGTACTGTGACTGACGCTGGCAGATGTAGGGTACCCTGGCTCCCGCGGTCATCCAGTTACTCAGCATCTTCAATTTCAACAGCGCACACTGTCGCTCAGAGGCGAAGAGGAACCCAGGTGACTCGCCGAGGTTTTTCTGTCTCTTGTTTTGTTGTTTTGTTTTATTTTTATTATTTTTCCCTTATCTGGCCAGTTGAGTTCCACGTGCACTGAAAACTAGAGCACCCATTTCTCACTAATCTCTGATTGTGGAAGGCTAGAATCTGTGGAGCCATTTATCTCTGCACAGAGCCTGTGTTCCATCGCAGAGGCGTATTGTGATTTGTGTGAAAGTCAACTGGAAAGCTACTGCTCCGGTTTCCGTCAACTCCCCCTCAGTGTCCTAAGAAACATCCAAAACTTCAGACCAGGCGAGGCCTGTCCTGGCTGGTGGCAGAACATAGCTCCAGGAGACTCAGAGCACTGTCTGGCTCAAGGCCTAGGTTATCTCACCGGGTATAGAATTCTATCTTACTTTCTTTTAGCATTGCTAGAACAAAATACTGGAGACTAGGAAATCAGTCAAGAGTAGAAGTTTATTTGTATCATGATTCTGGAGATCAGAAGACACAAAGATGTGGCCATCTGTTAGCCTCTGGTGGGTAAATGGGAGGTGTCATAGGGCAAGATAGAGCAAGCATGTTAGCTCAGACAGATTGTCTCCTGCTATCATGGGAGTCCATCCTGGGCCTCATCTAATTTTTCCTCCCAAAGGCCCCAGTTTCCAGTTCTAGGACTAGGACTGTGTGCCTTCAGTCTCTGCATCTCTGGTTTTCCCTTCCCAGCCACCACGAGTGTTGGCAGCCAAGTCCTAACAGAAAGCAGCATCATCTTTGCAGCCATCTCAGGCCATATACCCTGACAAGAGACTTGATTTTGAATAGCCCACACTCTGAAAAACATCTTGTTTTTCTCATATATCTTGTTTTGTTGTCTAATGCCCCCAGCTGCAAGGCGCATGTGGTAAAGCGTCTTCAGCTGCAGTCCCCTGCTTGTGCTTATATATACCCAGGATTTCCTTACAATGAAGGGGACTTGAGCAGACTCTCTGTCCTGTCTCCATCCCCACTCTCTCCCTTCCAGACACTGTTGACTGACCCGTGGACCAGGCCACATGGTGCCCAAACGTAGGGCAGTGTGGGCTGGGGTAACTATGTTGCTATATCACAACAAAGGAAAGCCTCTGCAACTGTATCAAAGCTTTTCTCTTTCATTACCTTGAGTATTTGTTACAGTAACAGACAGCTAACATAGCCATGTTCCTCTCTCTTCCTGAATAAAAAGTGTAGCTCAGTGTCAGTGGAACAGCCTTTGGTTCAAGGTCAAAATGGCGCTGATCAGCCTTCAATCTCATATTGCCTTAGAACTAGGGGAGCTGGTAGAAGAGAGTGGTGGGTGGAGCTAACCTCTGACTTTCAAAAGACATCAGAATAGATGTAAATGTTCCTATTTTTATGAGAACTGCTGACAGAGTAGCTGAGTTGTCTATAACTATCCTGCTCTCCCTTTATTTATTTATTTATCTATCTATCTATCTATCTATCTATTTATGCCAATCTTTTGAGATCTATCTATGAGGACATCAGGAGAAGGGAGAGTCCGGTGCCAGTGCTGTGAACTCACCTAGACTCAGACAGAGCAGAGTCTCTGTTTCTTGTTCCCTTATCATGAAATCAAGGATCCAAGGTGGCCTGTGCAAGGCTTGATGGTGTGAACCAACAGTAGCTTTCAAAGGGGAGGTCTTCTGTGTGTCACACATGTAAGAGAGTTTGATGATAAAAACAAATGAAGTATAGTTCCGATATCCATGTCGTGCTATAGCTCAAAACCAATTTTTCATAATCTGTCAATGTTTGGAAATTTTTTCCTAGTCTTTTTTTACTTTTTTGAAAACAGTGATTATAACCACCCTTAATTTTGACCTTCATTTTCTTTCTTAGACACTGGAAGTCTTGGTACCAAGAGGAGCTGTTGTCCTAAGGTGGGCTCTGCCCTGACCTGGCTGGCTTTCCTCTCACCCCAAGATTTCCTTGGGAGGGAGCTTGTGATTAATGTGGCCCAGCCCAGTAATTTGCAGCATGCTAGCCAGCTCCCCTCAGCACCAGCCATAAATCTAATGAGGTCAAGGACTTAGGGCAGCCAACAAACCACTCTTCGAAAGAGCTGGGAGTGTCCAGACAAGATCTCTAAGAATATTATGGACTAGATTGTTGGCTCAGCTTTTTTTGTTGCTGTCAGTCAACTAGAGATTCATATCCCAAAAGTGATTTCTGAGAAAGTGCCGGGCACATGCTCAGGATGCCTGTTCCCCATCCCCAGACAGAGTTCCTTGTGAAGTTTAATATCCCTTAAACCCCAAGGCTGCAGACTCCTCCATCAGCCTGGGAAACAAGATGCGAAAAGTTCAAATTCTTCTTCTGTTGCTTACCAGCTGTGTGACCCTGGGCAATTCCCGTAGTCCCTCTCCAGGTCATCAGAATGAGAAGAGAGTCAGCAAGTACACTACAGTGTACACACAAATACCTGAGAGAATGTTACACACTGGGGAGCACACACAAATATCTGAGGAAATATGTTAGTTTTGACCTAATGGTTTGTCTGTTTGACAAGCTTCCTTGCATTTTATTTTGGTTTTTGTTTTGTTTTGCTTTGCTTTGCTTTGCTTTGCTTTGCTTTGCTTTGCTTTGCTTTGCTTTGCTTTGCTTTGCTTTG
>NW_021604656.1:9364502-9371405 GCF_004785775.1 Grammomys surdaster
TGCTTTGCTTTGCTTTGCTTTGCTTTGCTTTGCTTTGCTTTGCTTTGTTTTGTTTTGTTTTGTTTTGTTTTGTTTTGTGATAGGGTTTCTCTGTATAGAGCTGGCTATCCTGGAACTCACTCTGTAGACCAGGCTGGCTTCAAACTCACAGAGACCTACCTGCCTCTGCCTTACAAGTACTGGGATTAAAGGTCCATCACCACTCAGCCCCAGTATTTGTTTTTAATCTCAGAATTTCTTTACATTTTTAAAAATTATTATCCTCAAAGCTTCTGTTCATTAAGAGCTGTGCCAATTGGTACTTACAATTTTGTGCCAAAACTGAAGGCAAAACTGTCTAAAGCTCACCCCATCAGCTAACCTGGCATGATCATAATCAGCCTCTCAGAGACTCTGCAGCACATGCTGGAAAAGAACCACCAGTTTCTTGTGTCAGTGTTGGCCACACAGACCTCTGCTCAAACACCAGGCACATGATCTGTGTGTCTCTGCACAAGCACCAGTGTATTTCACAGTGCCCAGCTCCGACCTTGATATTAGCTTATCATCAATTGAAGAATTGTGTCTTTGTCTAACGAGCTATTTTGTTTTCAGCTGTCTGTCATGTTGTGAGTATATTAGTATATTGTTTCTCCTCGTGTCTCTCTTAGCAGAAGCAGATGACCTCTGATGATAATAATAGCAATAATAACAATAACAATAATACTTGGTATAGTATACTAGGCAGCAACTTAAGAGCCACTGTGCCAAGATATTAAAAACAAGCTGCCTAGCTCAAGTGTAACAGTCTTCCCACAATGTATCCAGTGTAACTTCAAAAGTAACACAGCAACTGCTGGGGAGGAGACTCCTCATAACATGCTCCACCGTGTATGCTTCCCAACTCACGTTATTCATTCTACAATCACGGTGTCTTTTATCTTTTAAGATCTTTTGCTTTATGTCATTTTCATTTTGTGTACCTGTGTGTTTACCTGCACATATGTATGTGCACTGTTTGTGTATACCTGGTACTCATGAAGTCCAGAAGAGGACATCAAATCATCTAAGCCTGGGGTTTCAGAGATTATGAGTCTCCACATAGGTGCTAGAAATCAAATCCTGGTCCTCTGCCTGAGCAGCCAGTGCTCTAGACTCCTAAGCCATCACTCTGTCTCCTTACGGTATCATTTATTAATTAAGATATCTGAAGAAATTGCAAACATGTCCCCCAAATGCATATAAAGTAACAAGATTCTGAATAATTAAAACTGTTACAAAAAAAACCAAGATTATAAATCAGATGGATAATAGTTCTAAATTTCAAAACTTTCTATTCAGCTACAGTAATCAAGGCTGGGTGGCACCTGGGTGGCTACAAGCACTGGCTCTTCTCACAGAGGATTAGGATTTTATTCTCTGCACACACATGGTAGCTCAGAACCATCTGTAACTCTAGTTCCAGAGGATCCAACATCCCCTTCTTGCCCTTTCAAGTACTGTATCCACATGGTGTGCAAACATACATGCAGGCACAACATACACATAAAATTCAAACAAATAAATCTTTTTTAAATAAAAGACTGGGGGCAGTGACATGAAGACAGATACACTGGTGGATGGAATGGACCAAGAGTGTGCATAAACAAAACTTCCAGTACCAAGCATGCAGAAGAACAGTCTCCTGGCAGAGAACAGGGGGAACATTCCAAATATTTGGGTACTCACTTCACAGAATATACAAAAGTGAGATGAAAATAAATCTAAGACCCAAAATAAGACTATGAAACCAGCCTGGCATGGTGGAGCATATCCTTAGAAGCAGAGACAGGCGGATCTCTGTGAGTTTGAGGTCAGTCTGGTTTACAAAGCAAGTTCCAGGATAGCCAGGGATTTACAAAGAAATCCTGTCTCAAAAAAAACAAACAAAAACCAACAACAACAACAAAAAAACTACACACACACCCAAAACAAAAACAAATACACAAAAATCCCCCAAAACAAAAACAGAAAACAAAAACAAGAACAACAGCAAAAGACTATATAAGGAGCTTAGATGACCCAACAATAAAAACAACTCAAATAGCCGAGGGTGAGTGGGTGGGGTTGGTGTTTTATGGATGCTTGTTTGCTCATTAGTTTAGATAGTCTTACTGTCTAGCTTTTGTTAGCTTCAAACTCGATATGTAGACCAGGCTGGTCTTGAACTTAAAGAAATCCACTTGTTTCTGCCTCCTGAGTGCTGGGATTATAGGTAAGGGTTTCCGTATCTGATAAGCCAGTTTTAAAATGAATAAAGGAGTTGACTGAATATTTCTCTAAAGAAGACCTGCAGATGGCCTATAACCCGTAAAAATGCGCTCAACACAGCCAGACATAGAGAGATGCAAATCAAACCATAGAGGAACCACCTCAAGCTCACTCAACACCAAAAATAAGAAACACAAAGGCCTGTGAGCATGACCAGAGATTAGAATCCTCGTTTGCCATCTTCAGAGACTTTAACTTTCACGAAACCAATTTTGAAAACAATCAGGCAATTATTCAAAATTATCACAGGGCTAAGTAATGCGACTCCTCAGGGTGTGTTAAAACACATGTTCATACAAGCACTTGTACAAATTCCTGAATATCTAGCAACTAATCAATGAGTAAGTGGACTGTACCATACAGCTGAATATGACTCAGCAAAAGGAATAAAAGGCTGATTCATACAACAGCAATCTGGCCACAAATGGCCACACATTATATACAAGTCTATAAGAACTAGCTGTGGAAAAAGATTAGTAGTTGACAGGGGCTGAAAACAGACAGTCTTAAAGGATTTCTTTTAAGGTGATGAAATATTCAGGATTGGACAGCAGTGATGACCACCTAACCCTGTGAGCAGAATACAAAAACTGAACTGTCTGCTTTAAGCAGGCCAGTGTTACTGTGTGAGATCTATCTCCGTGAACATGTTGTTTCACCAGATCCTGTTCTTGAGTTGGATTTCACGAAACCGCCTTTCTCCTGCTTCTCCGACCTTCCCATGTACCCCAGACAATGAACCTGGAAGCCAAACAAGTTACTAACTTTATGAAGTTGAAGTAACCTGCCTTGCCGAGGGCTGAAGGAAACACAGCTTAAGCCCTGGGCAGAACATACATATCATGAATTAAAAGCTAGAAAGGGGCTGTAAACTGAGCCGTTCATGATGAAGGACCTTGGCTTCTCGTGGGGGTGTTTTCAGAGCAGACCTGTTTTTAACACAGAGAATTTAATCATTTTGAGCAGAGCTGGGTCCCCATGTCTTCTTAGTTTTCTATGATCTCCCCGATGAGTTTATAAAAAAAAAAAAAAAGATAGAGAAAGGGAATATATTCTATGGGGGTGTGGTGAGGTATGGGGGAAGGGGATGTCTCAGGGGGCCCATGCTTTGTCATCCCTTCCCCTTGAGGGACCAGCCACACGAAGCTATAGTATAGAATAGAGTTTATTCATGGCATGGGGAGGGGAGTTAAGAGGGTAGTAGAGGCGGCGGGGGGGTGGGGGGGGTCGGGGGGGAGATAGTAGAGAAGTAGAGGCTATCCATGAGCATGTGGAAAGATGGGGAAGGGAAAGAGGACGGGGAAGGGAAGAGCCCAAGAGGGCAAGAGAGCGAGAGAGTGAGAGAGCAAGGAGGGGGCAAGAAGCCCCCTTTTTAGTGGGCCAGGCCTACCTGGTTGTTGTCAGGTAACTGTGGGGCAGAGCATACCTGGCTGTTGCCAGGTAACTGTAGGGTGGAGTTTAGGCAGAAGGCTAACACTCCCCATCCGGATTCCCACTGAATCAGCTAGGATTGTATGAGCGTGAGCGCTGGAGGACAAGATGGTGGGAACAGCTGAGAATGTTGGAGCCCGTCCTGGCGCAGACAAAGGCTGCCAGCCCAGCAGCTCCATAGGCCTCAGGACAGCCGAGAAGAGACCGGACCGACCTGCCCTAATTCCTGGATTCCTCGGTTATCAGCTGTCCCCCTTCTGGCTCCCCACTGAGGACAGCACCGCAGCCTAACGGTCTGGGAGCTGAACTGTCCCTGACACATTGTTGCAGTCACAAATAAAGACAAGCAAGGCAACTTAAGCGGGAACCAAGAGACGAGAAGAATTAAGGAGACACAGGAGCCCACCGCCCAGTGCTTCAGGGCTGTCTCACAAATGAGGGTTTGATACTCCCCTGCCTTCCCGGAGCATTCTTGGCTCATGAAGCATATTTCAGATTCCTCCAACAGGTTGCCCTGGAGCCGCTTGCCCTTAAAAGGGCCATTCTCAGGAGAAGCCATGAGGCAGCTGCAAAGGCACACGCGCGAGTGAGCACGGGGTCTTCTCCTTTGTTCTTAACCTCAAGTTGCCACGTGTTCGCTAACCCTATTAGCCTCAAGAATTACCAACCAGAGAGACTGAGAGAGCCCCCGAGTCCCAGCCTAGCCTCCACACTGCCCCAACTTCCTCCATTCCTCTGGGGAAGCACATCTCATCCTACTGAGGAATCTTGATAGTCTGACTAAATCTGAGCCTTTCAAAATGCAAATATTTTATTCTCCACAAAAAGATCATTCAGTAAACTAAGGCCAGAGAAAGGAAATGGGGAGGAAAAGAATCACGAGGCTTAATGAAAATTAAAGAGATGTTAAAAAAAAAATTCCTCCCAAAGCTACTTCGCTCGATTATATGTAAATAATCGGAAACACATTTCGCGGAATCAGCCACCCTTGAACTGCACTAAGTTAATAGAACGATGTTCGGCAAAAGTTAAACTGAAAACAGCAAACATGTCTGGGGTTCTTCCAGACCTCAAAACAGCTTTTTAAAAATGCTTAAGATTTCATTCTTCCAAAAATATCTGTAGGATAATTTCCCCTGCCAACGGTGACTAAACCAGGAGCCCTCCCCGTATTTCAATCTGGATTCAGTTACTGGGAAAATTCCCTCCAGCCATATTTAAGGCAGGCATTTGCCTACCAGTTCAATGGATCTCTTTTTTAAAGACGTGTTCTATGAAGTGGTACTAAATATAAGTCCATTCAAAAGGTCACTACGTGTCTCTTCCAGGAAAGAGAAGAGAAAATGATGTCAGAATTAAGACAAAAAAATTTTTTTTCTGTCAGTATTGGACTCCCCCGCAGTCCTTGTGAGTTCCTCTGGATTCCACCCTGACCAGTTTATGCCTGAACAGGCATCCCACCTGTCAGCTGCTGTAGTACTTCCTGCTACAGCGAACTATTTCATACATGGCAAATACATTGTGGAGAACCTGAAGGCACAACTGAAGAATTCTTAAAGGAGCAGGTGGTTTGTCCTGTATGTTAATATCATGAGTAATAAAATGCCAAGTATCCTAACAGGGCTCAATGCTACACACCAGCATCTTGGTATCCGGACCCCATGTGTTGTGTTATTTTGTTTGATGTCTACACAGATTAGCTAAACAAAATTACTGGCACCTTACTAAGGCCAAAAATGAGTGTGTGTTATGTTCCCCTTGCCTTTTCTGCCCAGAGAATAGCTAATGCCCCGGAGAAGACAAGGCAGGACAGATAAGTAGTTCTGTCATCTGTGTGCAAGCCTCCCTCCTGACTCGAGAGTGCTCCTAGGGGTAGCATCGGGGAATGATGACCATTAAATGGACTCTACCAGAAAGGCACCGGTGAGGTTTTCCATGGGTTCAAGTTTGGTCTACATCAGCCAATCACTGAAAACCCTGCCTGGTTGTCAAATGTTACCTGTAGCTCCTCTTTGGACAACAGGGCAAAGTAGATCCGGAATCATCCAAGAATAGTGAATTTAATGAAATGGAACTACAAACACGCCCCAACAGCCAACCTAACCCCTGATGTTTCAATGCACCACAGCTACAGCAAACTCTAAAGGACAGGCTGCATTTGCTTCTGTGAGTGTTGGTGGTTCCGGCTAGCAGCACATTTTATTACAGTTTCACACTAACCACAAGGGGGCGAGAGGGAACACTTGGAAATGGCAGAGATAGATTTGTACCATGGAGTCTGGCATTCACTCTTCAGAGATAAGCATTCCTAGAGGCCCATCTTTAATATAAAAACTGGTAGGGCAGTTTTGCTGACTGGCTCCGAACAACAAATCTATCTCCATGCTCAGGTCACCCTTGGGAATCTAGGGTTAAAGCCTAAGACTGCATCTGCCAGCACTGTGACCTGACCTTGTTCTGAGTCAGTGCTGAGGCGTGTGAACACACACCTGTGCAGCCGGTGTGCTGAGGTTTCAGGAACACAAAGCAACCGGCATATGATTGCCGGGGAAATGAACCTACCTCGAACACTTTTCTACGTTGTGCCTCTGACACTGCTCCTGTAAGGAGACGGGGGTCTTTGCCACATCCCTTTGAATATAAACAGGCTTGAAAGCTATGTGGAATCAACAGAAGGTAGAGAGGTTGGGCTGTATGGCCTCAAAGGCTGGGTGATGGCAGAGTGACTTCACCTGCTAGGATATAGAAGGCTAGAACCACCACACGAGAAGCCTGACAATTTGCATACACACTCAAGCCTACAAACCTAGTATCTAAATATGTGTCACATACCACATCGATGAGTGAGCTTCTCAGTGCAAAGATAAACTGACTTTGTCCTTACAGCATCCTTGCTTGATCCGTGGCTCACTGGAACCTCAAGCATCAGACGATGGTTAACCTTAGCTCTTAAGTGTTAGTGTGGGGCGACACATAGCAGTGAAGACCAGAAGATACCAGCAAGGTGGCATAGTGGCTAAAGGCATGTGGCACCAAACCCGACTGCTGAGTTTGATCCTCAGAGCCTATGCGGCCGACATAACTACTGTCCAGGAGTCGTCTTCTCATCTGTATACACTGTATATATATATATATATATATATATATATGCAGTATGTACCTGCGTGTGCGCCAAAATGAACG
>NW_021604656.1:9371805-9380683 GCF_004785775.1 Grammomys surdaster
GCAGTATGTACCTGCGTGTGCGCCAAAATGAACGTAGTTTAAAACTTAAATAACCGAATAAATAAAAGCAATTCTAAGAACAACATTAAAGTAACTCTTGAGTAGTCTGTGTAATTTGAATGCTCTGAAACTCAAATGTTGTTATACTCAGCTGACCTCATCCTATCTGTCTGGTCCTCCTTACTGTCCTCTCATGGTGATCCTTGCTTTCAGGTGCCCTGAGTTTCTATCTGTCCTCACACCCTTGCTGCACCACACCTTTGTGACTTTTTTGTTTTGTTTTGTTGTTGTTGTTCCAGTTGAAAGGTTTCCTTTCCCACCAAGAGAATGTCCACAAAGCCTTACGTGAAAGGCTGTCTGATCATCCCCACGCTGCCGTGAGTGCTCCCTCTGAGCATATCCTCTACTATGGGACTACCAGCCCTACAGAAATCCCTTGCCAGCCCTTCTCCTTCGGGAGAGCTAAGCTTCTGGTGGTCAGAGTGTGGGTGCTTCCGCTTCTTCAAGGTCTGGTCTAGAAGCCTGTAGGAGAGCACCGGATTCCTGTGGGTGTCTGAGTGCAAGTGCCTTTCCCTTGCTTCGCACTTCTGACTCCCCTAGGTGTTGATTTCTCGGTGCTTCATCCCACATAACCTACAGACTGAAGCCGAGAGAAGCTGTTCTTCCCGGTCATTGCTTCCCCACCTCACAACCAAGGTCACTGGGCCCTGAAGGTCACAAGACTGACAAAAAACAGGGCTAGGGAAAAAAAATGCAGTATATCCACAAACCTGCACCCTCTGTGGCACGAGGTGCCCCACTGATAACTATCTCAGGCACATGTACCCACCTGTGTATAGTTTTTGTCAGTCAACACAGGTTGCATTGATCATGGAAAAACAACTCCCAGATCTTTGTGACATGAAATGCCCCCTAGAGGTGAGAAGCACTATGCAGGGCAGCATCCTCTGGGAGGGCTCAGATAGCAAGCAAGTGCTCTGCAATTACTTACATTCCTATGGCTGCCAAAACAGGGACGGGAGACTGGGCACTTGTCCACCATGACGAACAGACTCAACTCGGGGCCACGGTGTGTGTTTCATTGTGTTTTACAGGTCAAAGCAAACCACAGCCACACCTAACTTCAAGGGGATAAGGATGGCTACCCTTCTAGACACTGGTGTAGTGTGGACCTGAGGCAATCAGTCAATGGTGGCGAGTAGATCAGGGCTGAGCCTCAAAGCAGACCCAACTGAGGTTGCTATTCCCTTCATCTGCAATCTTTCACTAATACAAGGAAACATCAAGGAGTGATTACAGGGGGTTTCCAGGCTTCAACCACCACTTAGTTCTGACAATAACAGCGAGTTGTGTTCCTGTGACCACGAGGAAAACCACAGCCAGCGTTTACGGAGTGCTTCGCAATTTGCATGACATTTTCATTTATATCTTCTCTCTATGAAACGTGAAAAACGCCCAAAAGGAGGTTTTGAAATTTCCACTTCCCTCAGCTTTGCAATGCAGGATTAAATCAAATGGTGGAGCCTGTCTGTCCAGTACAGACAGATGTGAGGTCTATAACAAAGAGAAGTTGCTGTAAAGAATGGTCCTCTGGTTTTTGTTTTTTGTTTGTTTGTTTGTTTTGGGTTTTTGTTTTTGTGTTTGTTTTTTTGAGACAGGGTTTCTCTGTATAGCCCTGGGTGTCCTGGAACTCACTCTGTAGACCAGGCTGGCCTCAAACTCAGAAATACACCTGCCTCTGCCTCCCAAGTGCTGGGATTAAAGGCGTGCGCCACCACTGCCTGGCCAAGAATGGTCCTCTTTAAACCTGGTATCACAGAGAACTTCATGGGAGAACAGCAGGAGCCCACACTACAGGGTGAGCCTTGTATCCCTTAAGGATTATGTGTAGGTATTGCTCACCTGTTACAGTCTATGTTTTCTTAATATTCTATATAAAGACATTTGTTGCAGTTCTGGAGAATGGGATGTCCAAGAAGGGGTGGACATCTCCTCTGCTTCTTGGGGTCTTATTGCGGGACCTATATATGACAGATGACATCACTTGGCAAGGCAGAATCAGCATTCCAAGCGCAGCTCACTCTTATAATAAACCCACTCCCTTGATAACCTAGTAATCTAATAATCCACAAATGGAACTTTCTCACAATCCAATCAGCTCCCAAAGTGGGGCACGGGGGATCCAATGTCCAACACATGAAACCCAATATCCAAGACATCTCGGACCAGAGCAGGCAGACAGACTCTTGGCTTGGTGTTGTGTTTTAACTCATAAAACAAAAGTTGAAAATGATGGCCTGCCTCTAAGCTGAATCTAGCTCACAACGTGGAACATATTTTAGTAAATGAGCTGCCACTGGCATGCAAGAAATGAGAACAACACAGGAAAATTATGGATTTATAATACTGCTTTCAAAGACGGCTAACCCAGATGCCCAGATCTCCACCCTGCAGAGCACGCAGGACCATGGCTCTACATATGCTGCTATGCGGGGTGTAGTTCCCTGCCATCTCTGTCACTTCTAGTGTCTTCACCCTGCATCCATTTTGTGTATACTTATTTAATCACAGGCTTCTGTGCTCATAGCAACTGAGACAGGATGACTACAGTACTGACTACTGAGAAGTGGAGAGACAGCTCAGTCAACAGAGAGCTTGCTTGGTAAGCATGAGGACCTGAGTTCACATCCCAGTACCCAGTACCCAGTACCCACAGGTGTGATGCCAGAATCTGTGACCCCAACACTGGAGGAACAGATACAAGTGGATCCCTGGAATTCACAGGCCACCCCACCTAGTGGGACAGGTAAGCTCCATACTGAGTAAGAATAACAGAGAAAAGCACCGACACTGACCTCTGGCCTCCTTGGTCATGTGAGGACATGTACCTAGACATGCATGTGCACACAGGCATAAAACACACACACACACGCACATATACACATGCACACGCGCACACACACACACACATGCACACACACAGACACGAGCGTACACTTGAGATTTCCCTTTCATCAGAACTTCATCCGGTTGTCACTACAGCTTCTCTCAACCTGTACCTGTCTGTCCATTCTCACAGGGTGTAACCTCTCACTCCTGTAAGTCAGGCCAGCTCTCGGTGAGCTGACTGACTGCCTTACAGCTCTCCACAGGGACTGAGAAAATGACCAACCCCTCTTCCCCCTCACCTTCTCTCCTCAGCAATAGTCACCCAGTGTCCTGGCTGATGGATTCTCTACTCCTATCCTGTTTAAAATCTGACCCATCAGCTGGACTTGAACATAAGAATCCATGCCTACTTTCTTACCAGTGCAACTGAACAGTTTATAAAATCCCTGGCACACAATAGGTGCTCAGTCAATCTCAGTGAATGACTGACTGACTGTCTCCACTTTGACTAGTACGAGAACTTAGTTTAGCAAAACTTAGTCTGTTTTGCTCTTATGTAAACTCTGAAGTGAGATATTGCCTTTATTGCAATAATGGTATCTGAACATCTTAGCTGGCTACCATCAACATGGCATTTTCCTGAGGCTGGAGAGCTGGCTCCAGAGTTAAGAGCACTCGATGCTCCTGCACATGACATGGCAGCTTACAATTAACCATAACTCCAATTCTGGAAAATCTGATCCTTGGGCCTCTATTGGCGTCAGGCATGCACTTGCCACAAACGCACACATGCAGGTAAAAGACTCATACATATAAAATAAAAATAGATAAACCTCTGAAAACACAGAAGATATTTTCACATATATTGTGTTCCTGTAGCTCTTGTCGGTGAAGAGCATGGTAGTCTGAATAATGATACTGGCTACATCACATCTTCATCTCTGACCCGTAAGATGTTACCTTACATGGCAAAGACTGCAGGTGCACTGACTTACAGATCTGTAAGTCGGGAGATGGTTTCTAAATGCAATCACAGAGTCCTTGCAAGAGAAAGCAAGTGGCTTGATACCCATGGAGAAGAGAGGAATGTGGCCAGAGCCTGAGCTGGAGTACAGGCACACAGTAAGATGTCAGCTGCCCCCAGAAGCATGGATGGGTTCTGTCCTGGAGCTCCAGAGGGAGGGTAGCCCTGCCAGAACCACAATTCAGCCCAGAAAAGAGCAGTCCTCTAGAACCATGAGAGAATAAATTTCCCTTTGAAAGGTGAAGCCACGTTTGTGGTCTTTTGTTCCAGGAGTCAGACAGCCACTGTGATGCTCACAAAGGTCGCCTTTCACTAGGTGTGAAGGACATGAGCTTCCCCAGCAGCTCAAAGGTAGAGCATATGAGGCTCAGACCAAAAGCAGGGGCAGCCAATGCCTGGGCCCAGGCTCTGTCCCTTCACCCAAGCACATCCAGGAAGAAATGACAACAAAATGTTCTCCAGAATATTCTGGGAAGTGACTCCCCATGACTAACAATGGAAAGGAGAAACCAGAACCTGAGGTAAATTGTGTCTGAACTGGGAAGGTAGGTGTTATGGCTTGTATGTGCTCAGCCCAGGGAGTAGCACTAGGTGTGGCCTTGTTGGAGTGGGTGTGGCCTTGTTGGAGTAGGTGTGTCACTGTGGGTGTGGACTTTAAGACCCTCATCCTAGCTGCCTGGAAGTCAGTCTTCTCCTAGCAGCCTTCAGATGAAGATGTAGAACTCTCAGCTCCTCCTACACCGTGCCTGCCTGGATGCTGCCATGTTCCTGCCTTGATGATAATGGACTGAACCTCTGAACCTGTAAGCCAGCCCCAGTTAAATGTTGTCCTTTATAAGAGTGGTCTTGGTCTTGGTGTCTGTTCACAGCAGTCAAACCCTAACTAAGACAGTAGGGAATGATGCTGTAGGCTAACTTCTCCTGAGAAGACTCTCAGGAAAGCTCCTCCACAGGCCATCTTAAGAACCCTGCTATTAAGGCCGTTCTAGAATCAGAAAGCCCTGTACATGGTGAATCTTGGCATCTGTACCATGCTGGAGAGTTTCTCTGTTCCCAAGCACTGAGTCACAGCAGTCATCTGGTACAACAGGCCTGGGACAGCCCATGTCACCATGCACTTAACTGTGTGTCTCGGCACACAGTTCTGGGAGTATACTGAAACCCAGTTCTCACCAGAATTCTTCCTGCCCAGACCTATACCAACTGCTCCAGCAAATATGAACTACAACCAGTGCTCGTGGACCCTCCTGGGCCACTGTAAAGATGAGGCATTTCAGTAGCATCTGTGTGAGTTTCCCTGAGGGTCATACACCCTGACGCTTAGGTGGCTATTCTCTGTCCATTCTGGCACTAAAAAAAATATAATTAAAAGAAACCAGTGCTTTGTAAATGGGAACTGGGCCCTCTGTAATTTCATTTGCTCTGAGGCCAGATAATAAAAAGGCAGATTGACAGGTGTTCCCGCTGAGGTTGCTGAATAATTGGGTAAGTGTGGTCAGCTCCCAAGAACCCAACTCTATTCAGTTTATGCAACTTCACTGCAGAGAGAACAAGATGTGCTTACTTTTTGAAGCCCTTTATTAACTATTTTAAAAGCTTATTATAGTACCTCTCCCACCTGGGCCGTGACTAACGGCTCATTGTTATTTAACAGTGAGTCCATTGTTTTTGCCTTAATAATTACAATGAAATTACTAAAAAAAAAATAATTAGAGCTACTGCCATACTGAAACTGATAGCCAGGAAAAGTGGCTAGTTTCCCCAGGGTGGCAGAAGACTGACATCCTTGCTGGTGAAGCTCTCACGCATGAAATAAGATGAATAAATCAAAAAGAATCATTTTGTCTCTTGCTGCAGCAACGCGAGTGGGAGCACCTGGAGCGCGAGCTCAGAACGAGAATCCAGGAGTTGTAAGAAAGCGGCTTACAAGCCGGACATGGGGGAAATTGCCAGCTTCGGTAAGACCAAGCTAAAGAAAACCGAGACACAGGAGAACACTCTGCCGACAAAATATAGAACAGGAAAAGAGGAGTGAAATCTCCTAAAAGCCTAGGAAGACTTCCCCACCCCACCCCACCCCACCCCACCCCACCCCGTCATCTCCAAGACCCCCTCGTGATGTGGAGAGAGAGACACCTGCAAGATGGACGCGATCCACAAGCTGCACTGTGATTCCGGGTGCTCCTCGCTGATGCCACCAGCCAGCGGGTCTCTGAAGGAGACCCCCCCCATCGCCACCACTAATCGGACTGCCGAATTTCACTGATTTGCCATGGGATATTATAGAACATTATTTTTATGATTGATGAAAATAAAACATACCTCGTGGCAAAAAAAAAAAAAAAAGAAAAAGAAAAAACATCTTAAAGAATGCTCACAAGACTCATGGCATCGGTGCTGCATGCTCTTCAGAGAAACAACCAATAGAACACAAACACACAGAAAGAGTTCTTCAAAGAGACTAGCTCACTTGATGGTAGGTGCTTGTTGAAGACAAAGCCAATAGAGAGGCTGTCAGAAGCCCAGGAAAGAGCAGCTGGAGGGCAAAGGCCAACTGTGGGCAGAATTTCTTTGTCCTTGGCAGAGAACAAGAGGGGTCAGTCTTTGCCTTATTAAAATGTTTCGGTGCGGCTCAGCAGTTAAGAACTCGTCACGCTCCTCCAGAGGTCCACAGTTTGATTTCCAGCACCCACACCAAGCAGTTCATAACCACCTGTAACACAGCTGCAGCTCCAAGAACTTTCAAGGGCACGTCTTGCACGCATATGCACGTACCCAACCAAAGACACATACACATATACAGAATTAAAACTGAAATTGGGAGGAGGGTTAGTGTAACCAGGCACCTGCATGGCCCTCATCAGCCTTATCTATAAAATGATACTCGTGGTCTCAATAGTGCTTCTGTGAGGAGGTAATGAGTGAAAGCATGTACCCCAAAGGAGGACAGCATAGCCCTCCTCGAGGACAACACACAGCCCACATACTGAGGACAATACACAGCGCACAGCCTGAGGACAGCACACAGTGTGTGTTTACCATGACAACGTGACCTATGAGCATCCTTTAGGGCACTGCAGTCCAGCTGGAATCATTTCTAAGCTATCAGCATGAGTCTTCTTAGAGATGAAAGCTCCACAGCTCTCCATTGTTCTTATTTGGTGAGGGGGGAACTGTATGCATGCTGTGTGTGTGTGTGTGTGTGTATACATTGTGTGGAATGGTGCAGTCGGACTAACAATTCCATCACCGCACATGGGCATCACACTGCTTCATGTGATGCCGGGTCCACTGAGAATCGAAGAGCAGTAGGACCGTAAGCCATCTGAGTGTGGTAGCACTCACTATAATCTCAGGAGGCAGAGGCAAGAGGAACAGAAGCCCTTGTTATCCTCAGCCACATGGCAAGTCGAGGACTAGCCTGAGGTACCTGAGACTTTGAAGGACAAACAAGCAAATGAACATGGATTGACAACAGGCTTCCTGATATCTCCATGTATCAAGCTTCCAAAAGGGAAAAAAATGTGTGGGGGTATCTCTACCCTTAAATTACAGACTACGTATTTACCGCGTGTCTGTCTCGTGTGACGCATGCGTTGCCTTTCTCATCTGTGTAACTAATGCCTCCATCGACAAATCAAGGGGTGTTGAGATCGTTCTGCCATGTGGTCTCAGAGGGTTCTCTGCGGGAGGGTGTGACGGATCAAAACAGCTCACAGGATGACTGAAGGAAGAGAGAGGAAGAGGAGGGGGAAGAGGAGGAAGGGAAGGGGAGAAGGAGTAAAAGGAGGAGAGAGAGGGGAAAGCAGGAAGGGAGGAAGGAGGGAGCAAGGGAGGAGGGAGGATGGAGGGAAGAGGGAGGGAGGGAGGATGGAGGGAAGAGGGAGGAAGGAGGGAGGGAGGAGGAAAGGAGGAGGGACAGAGGAGAGAGGGAGGGAGGGGGGAGGGAATGAGGGAGGGAAGAGGGAGGGAAGAAGGATCTATCTGTGTCTCCCAGGACCCTCTCCTTTCCCCTATGTTCGATCTCAGTCTATGGGGTGGTGCTGCAACGGGTTAAGGCAGGCCTGCTTCCTTAAATCTCCCTGTAAGCACCCAGAGGCACATTTTATCAACTGACCAGGTACATCTCAGTCCTAGTTAATTGACAATCAAGATTAGCCAGCTACACAGAGAGAATGTATCCTATGAAGTTGACGGGTGGCTATCATCCACATATTAGATGCCTAGACTCACCCATAGGTGAGTTCCCGAACTCTCACAGTGTGGTCCATATAACTAGGGGTTCGTTCTCTCAACCTCTCGTCCCAGCTTCTTACCCAAGCCTGGGCTTTGAAACAAATCGCTTGAGTGTCCACCAAGGATGATCACAGTCACAAGGGTGGAGAGAGCAGGGAGGAATGGGAAGGAGGAGCTTCAGGGCTACCGAAGCCCTGGTCAAAGGAAAACATGGAGGAGTCTCATGGCAAAGCCACACACTTCTTCCTGGTTCCCTCTCCTCTTCCTAAGCCACAGTGCACTGCTTAGGAGAGCACCTTCATTAGAGTGCCCCTTACCAAGCACAGGGTTCATGTGCTTGATTAGGTTTTTGGAGTCTGGGTTTTGCTTTTTTGTTTTCGGTTTGGGTTTTGTTTTTTTTTTCCTCCGGTTGTGAGTGTGGCTACCCATTTGTGTGAGCACACATGTTCGGATACGCATGCTAGGGTGTGTTCTTGTGGAATCTAGCCTCTAGTGCCACTTTTCAGGGTTCATCCACTTTGCTGTTTGTCTGTATGTATTTTGAATCAGCTCTCTCACTGGCCTCAAGCTTACAATATGTGTTAGTCTTTTTGGCCAGTGAGCCCCAGGGATCTACCTCCCAACTCCATACCAACTCATACCATTTTTTGTGCGGGTTCTGGGACTCAAACTCAGATAGATGGATAGATAGATAGATAGATAGATAGATAGATAGATAGATAGATAGAT
>NW_021604656.1:9380693-9413316 GCF_004785775.1 Grammomys surdaster
GATAGATAGATAGATAGATAGATAGATAGATAGATAGATAGATAGATAGACAGATGATAGATAGATAGATAGATAGATAGATATAGAGATATAGATTTTTTTCTGAGACTCAAACTCAGATATGTGTGTGTGTGTGTGTGTGTGTGTGTGTGTGTGTGAAAAATTCTCTTATTTGTCCTTGAACTCAGGCCTCTACTTTCACCCCTGACCTAGTGAGGGTCATGACCTCCAAGTCCCACCCACAGTGGCCCGGTCAGTCTGGTATATATAGATCCTGCTCAGGGAGGTTTTATCACCCCTCCTAGGCCTCAAACTTCTGGAACTTACTGGCAAATGTGGTTCTTCTTTGATTCTTAGGACTGTGCACCAACCCTTTGCCTTCTGGGGACACTGTCACCTATGTGCAGCCTGCAGACTACCAGGCTCCTCTGTGCCCAGCCTGTACCTCCACGTGGCTGCTCAGTCCCCTCTCGAGCTAAGTTGAACTTGGGGAAAGGGGAAAGGCAAGCTGTTTTCCTTATACTGCTCAGCATTGGCCCTCATTCCAGACGGTCTGTTTTTCTGAACTTTCCTTCCACGGAAGTGTGGGAGAAGATTCTGGAAGGGGGCTACGTAAATACCAGATAGCTGTAACACACTTCAGTGGGTGAAGCCAGGACCCATCAGGATGTGTCTTGATTAATTTGTTTTCTGAACAGATCACAAACACTGGCTTTCCTCTGAAGTGATATTTGATGAGTTTCATAGAAATCTTTTTACAGTAACAGGCAAAACTGACTCATGGGGCAATAAAATTGGGCTCTCTCACTTCCCTTGGCATAGAAAATCATTGCCATAAGTCAATTTTTCTAAATTACCTCTCTTTTGGTGCTGTTCTTTAACCAAGAAAATAATCAGAAAGTGAACACTGTGGTGGTTGATGAGCAGAAGTTGTGGGCCTCTGTCCATGGGCCACGTGGGCTGAGCAGGCTGTGCAGCAGCCTGGGCTGACCTCAGCTGCCCTTTCTCAGAGTCAAAAAGAATGTCTTCTTAGGAAAGGGCACCCCTCTCTTGGGGTTATAAATGACACCTTTCATTTATTCATCTTTGATAGTTCCTGAGTTAAATCATTTTAATGTGGGAAACCCTGGGGTAAGCCAGCCAGCTCTATGATGTCTCTGTGAAACCTTTTCAGTCAGGAGACAAGTTTGACTTGTTAGATTTGATATGTCACAAAAAAAAAAAAAAGACAGGTAGCTAGAGGTTAAGGGGACTGGATGCTCCTCCAGAGGACCCGAGTTTGATTCCCAGCACTGACAAGGTCGCCTTCTGCAATCTTCCATGGGCATGGCACATGGTGCACAAACATGTATCAGACCAAACTCCCACACACCTAAAATGCAGGGCCTGACAACAGCTGCAAAAGGAAGAATAGAGAAACAGATCCATTAGGCAGCCCAAGACATGCTCTGAGATGTAACTGTAAGGCCTTTTTCTGCTGAAGAATAAGCTTGATTCCCTCATCACGTCAGCTGGCCCAGATGGCTGCATTTCCCCATGCTGCCAGCCCACTGGACTGCTGTTACAGCCCCTGTGTTAAAAAACAAAAACAAAAAACAAAAAACAAACAAACAAATAAAACCTCTAAGAGCCAACTCACCTTCATCTTCTTTCTGTAAACATTTGTGCTATGTTGTTGGAGAAGGCTGCCTTCCCAACTTTGATCTCTCTCTCTGAAACTCAGGTGGAAACACCTCTGATTTTGACCACAGACAGAGTCCACTGGCTAAACTGCCTGGCTACACTATCTCCTTGTATTGCTTCTTCCTTCTGCCGTTCGTTCGTTCGTTCGTTCGTTCGTTCCCGGCTTGGAGACCTATGGGCCAGACAACTGGAAGTATAGAGAATACATTACTCAGCTGCCTTTGTGCCCTGAACACGATTCCATTTTACCTTTGTTGTATCTTTGCTGTGGAAATGTCTCCACCCAGTGGTGTTACTGAGGAATTACATGTCATCTTCGTATTTTAGCAATCCCGCTTTAGGCAGACAGACGTTGAGTTGCTAAATATTCCATAGCATTAAAGTAACTGATTTGTATGAAAATTTATTAATACTAAGATTTTCTCCACCAACCCAAACTCCATTAGAATCTTCAATAAACATCATGATATCTGTCTTATCAGGAAGAGTCAATATTGAGTTATAGCAGGGGTTCTCAACCTGTGGGAGGCAACCGCTTTGGCACATCTCTATCTCCAGAAATATTTACATTACGATTCATAACAGTAGAAAAATTACAGTTATGAAGTAGCAACTAAAATAATTTTATGGTTGTGGAGTCATCACAACAGGAGGGACTCTATTAAAGTTACAGTGTCAGGAAGGTTGAGAACCACTGACTTACAGGAAGAAAAGTCAAAGCCAGATTTCTACCTAATTAAACTGAAGTGTACTCACCTCCTTGAAGTGTGTGTGTGTGTGTGTGTGTTGTACACGTGTGTGTGCTTGTGCACATATGTTCAGCATGCACTCAGGTGTAGAGGGAGCTCAGAGGTCTGTGTGGGTGCCTTTTTCAATGACTCTCTAATTTATCCTTTGACAATTTGATACATGTGTATAATACATTCTGCTCACACTCATCCCTTTGCTCTTTCTTACCCTCCCCCGTTCCACCAGGCCCCATCTCTCTCGTGTCTGCTTTGTGTTCCACCAGCTCTAAAGAACTCCATTAGCATGGGCTTGAGTGTGAAGAGCCCACTGGGTTGTGGATGACTCAGAAGTGGCTGCATCACTGAAGACGATGATTTATTTCCTCTCCCCCACCCCGCAGCCATCCACTGCCATTCAATTCCTGGGGTCAGGGGGATCCTATGATCCTGTCCCCCATCTCTGACTGGATGTTTGGGGGCTCAGACTTGTGCAGACAACCCTAGCCATTGTGAGCTCGTGAGTGTGGCAGCCGTGTCATCATGCTCACATGACAGCACCTCATGTCCCTCTACCCTATCAGTCAGATCTTAAATTCTTCCTCCTGCCTCCTCCACAACGTTCTCCAAGCTGTGGAGGAGATGACAAGGATGTTTTGTGTAAGGCTGAGCACTCATAGTGACTAGTTCTCAACATTGTCACCAACCACGAGTTTGTATTAACCAATGTTCCCTGCAAAGACAAATTTCTTTGAACAAACTTGAGGATACGGCTAGTATACCGAGCAGACATAAACATTAAGGTGCAGTTTGGCAATATATCCATTTAGCAAAATAAGCATAGTAGGCTCACCCCTAGAGCCAACAGCTCCCCTAGCCATGGATCTTTGACCAGAGCCACATTACTGGACATGAGCTCCCTCCTACAAATGGGCCTTGTATTCAGCTTAAAAACTCAGTTGGTTACCCTCATAACAACTGTTGTTTTTATCATTATTTTTTTTATGTGTGAATGTTTTGTGTGTATGTATCTGTACTGTGTGAGTAACTGGTTCCCTCAGAGGTCAGAAGAAGCCATTGGATCTCCTGGAACTGTAATGACAGATGGCTGTGAGTACCATGTAGATGCTGAGGACTGAATTCAGGTCTTCTGCAAGAGCAACAAGTGCCCTGAGCCATTGAACCATCTCTCCAGGCCGTCATCCAGCACTTTAAAGATTTATTTGCAGCTATCTTTTGTTTCCTTAGTGTGGTTGTTTGAATATGCTTGGCCTAGAAAGTGACACCATTGGGAGGTGTGGCCTTGTTGGAGGAAGTGTATCACAGTAGGGGTGGGCAATGAGACCCTCCTCCTAACCGTGTGGAAGCCAGTCTTCTCCTAGCAGACTTCAGATGAAGATGTAGAACTCTCAGCTCCTCCTGCATCATGTCTGCCTGGATGCTGCCATGTTCCTACCTTGATGATAATGGACTGAACCTCTGAACCTGTAAGCCAGTCCCAATTAAATGTTGTCCTTATACGAGTTGCCTTGGTCTTGGTGTCTGTTCACAGCAATGCAAACCCTAACTAAGACACTTAATTTTTTTTCCCAGTTGGTGTATTATCTGTGGCTGTTAAGAAAGGAATCGTTTCCTTGATTTTCCTCCCAATACACTTGTCATTGGTGTATATTAGGAAGGTTAGTGGTTTGTGTTGGCTAATTTTGTACCTGCCACTTTGTTGGGCAAATCTCACGGGGCCTTCCCACAATCCTTCTCTCTATACACTTGTGAATCTTCAGAGCTGCTTCACTGAAACAGGGGGGGTGAGCCCTGCAGCCTCTGCTTTTGAGCTAGCTAGCCAGGATAAAGAACATCCAGTAGGGGGAGGGCTGTGCAAGCTTCTGGGATGCCTAGGGAATTAGTGGCCCAAATCAAGCAGGAGCAGGATGGAGAAAGAGCACTCATCTATCTACCTGCAGTGTGCAGGGCCCAGCATTTTGCCCAGAGAGCATTCACTCCTTGAACGTCACAATCGTGCTCCCCCAGACACTGAGCACTGCCTGCTGTGCTCCCCTCCTCTCCCTGGCTAAGTTATAAGTTTCACAAACGGGAGGAGCCTAGGGAAGTCCTGGGAGCTGGCTGCACCTGGTTGCCATGGCAACCAAGGAAAAACCAGGTCAGGCCAAGTAGCTATGAATTGTGCATCAAGGTTTCTGAGTTTCTGTGACCCAGAGATTCCACTCCCTGGTGTATCTTGGAAAAGAAAACCCTCACAGGTTACAAGAAAAGCCTGGAATTTTAATGCCGCATTGTTACTTAGGAGTGAAGGAGAAACAAGAAAGAGGATGTGGGAGGGATGAACGATGAAGGTAAGAGTGTTCAAACCGTTGAGAACCCAGGAAAAGCTTTCAGAAGAGCTATCCTCAAAGACCTACACTCAGGTTGCTGCATGACAAATGTGGTCTCAGAGCAAAGGTCAAATAACAACTGAATGCTTTAACTGAACGCGAGCCAGGATGATTTAAAACAGTGCCTTGGACCAGCCTTAGCATCTCGAGGGAGATATTCTATAACGCTGACTCTCAGCGCAAAGAATAGAGGTGCCTGCCTCACAGGAGCGTCTGTCCTGTGGGAAGGACTGTACAATACAGTTTAGAGGAGCCTGTGCAGGTTTGGGCTAAGCTCACACAGCAGGGCAATAACAAACCAAAAAATCCCAACCAACCAAACAAACAAACAAACAAAACACCACATTCTAAAAGGGAAGAGCAACTCTAGGTCTCATCTGAGGAAGACCGAGGATGGGGGTGGGGAGAGGCTGGGATGACCGCACTGCTCTGTACGCTGCATTTCAGAGTAACGAGGGGAAATCATTAGTGTGGGATCCCTTATTACACTTGGGCTCATCTCTCACATCCCGTTCACATTGTACTCAAGAAACCGCGTAGGGGGCAGATGGTGTGGTTAATATTGAGAGTCAACATGGTGGGATTTAGGGTCACCATGGAAACGGACCTCTGCGCATGACTGTGAGGCATTCTCTACATTAGGGTAATGGAGCTAGGGAGACCCGCCCCAAACGTGGACGGTACCATTCCGTAGGGTCCCAGACTGAATAAAAAGGGGAGAGTGAGCTGACCACAGGCTTGCGTTTCTTTGTGTGTCCTGAGTGTGGATGTGACGTGATAGTTCCCCCAGACTCCTATCTCATCACTTCCCCGCCATGCGCAATACCTTCTCCGCCATGATGGGCAACACCAGGAACCGTGAGCTAAAATAAACACTTCCTTAAGTTGCTTTTGTTAGGGGTTTAGTTATAAGAATGAAACAACCAACTAGCACAGCACATACCTTACTTTTACAGCTTATGGGGCTCTACCCCCAAAGAACCATACCAGAAAGCAGTACCCAAGGATCCTACCCATGGCTGGGCCTATTCACTTGTAATCAAAACCATAATACTTAGGTTTTTTTTTAAATGATGAATACACCTGTAGCAATATTTTTTATATATAGATCCTGGCGGTGCTTTCTTGTTACCCTCTTCAATGTTTTACATTCCCGAATAAAAGACACACACACAGCCTTGTATTTGATAAGCCTTTAGCAGGGCGATAGCTGGACCATTTCCAAACCTCCATGCGGTTAATCCACCTCCCGGTGATAATCCCGAGCGAGTGTTTACTAAACTCTACAGTCTACCTTGGCTGCCCTGGACCCAGTTGAGCAGCTCTCCTGGCCACATGCTCCTGGCTCCTACGTGGGGACCATGACTCTCTGTCCTGCACTCTTCTCAGGTGTAGCATCTCCTCTCCTCCACCTCTCCCAGTATGGTGGATCTTCTTCTCTCTTGGTCCCAACCTCTGCCTGCCCAGCCCAGCCATTGGCTTCCGGCACCTTTATTTACCAATCAGAACCAACTGGGGGCAGGGTCCCTCAGTGTCTTACGGGCTGGTGGTCGTGCAAACTCTCTCGTGCAAACAGTTTTGGGGACCCAAATATATAAGCAGCATTAGGCCAAACCCACTACATACACTTCCTTATGTGGGAGGAAATCATGGTGGCCGTGGCAAAGCCTGGGCTCACCCATGCTACTCTCAGGCTGAGTAGAGTTCGTTTCTCCTCTTCTCCAATGAGTTGGTCCTACCTGTGCCACAACAAGATGTGGTAAAGGTGAGTCTAGCCTTTGGAAGACTGGCCACTTCCACATCCATCTTTCTGAGTTGATGCCATTCTGTGAGGAAGAACAACCTGTACGCCAGCCACCAGTCGTCACACCTAGCCAGGGTCCCAGCTGATGCCCAGTAAGTACCACACACACAGCAATAGAGCACTGAGGAAAAGCCATGTTGGACAGTCCATCCACATGACTGCAGCTTAGCCAAAATGGTGTGGACTGGGTGCTTCTCCCAACAAAGTTTCCTCAACTACTTCTAGAACTGGGAAAGATGACAACGTGGCTACTCTTTTTCGTTTTGCTGCTAACATGAGATGAGAAGAATTGAGTAAAATACAACACTGGACAAGTGTCCATCAGGGAAGCAATTGCATGCATTTGATCTCAAAGAGCATGATTTTAAGTTTGCTTGCACTAATTGTCTAATACCTCTTGGATATAATTGCAAATTATCCGGGCCATGCCTTCAGGGGATAAAAAGGGAAGCAATGGTCTTTATTTGATTAACCACTGATTTATCCACATCAATCTGATTCATGCGTCAGCCTTTATTTTAATGCTTCCTCGGACAGGGAGAGAACAAAGACTCAAGGCCCAAGGTCAAAACGATCAAAGAGAACCTAACAAATATTGAGTTAGTTTTATTGAGTTGTGACTTCCTGTAGTCAGGGATACTTTCCCGTGCTGAGACCAGAAGACCAAGAGGTCATGCTGTTTTCACAGTAAAAAGAAGCAGCAGGCCAGGCTCTGGGGCTGGTGAGTTGAACTAAACCTTTACACTCTGAGTATCACTTCCCTGAGGGCTTGAAGGCTGAGGGCCCTGTGGTTCTAATGTTCCGAGTCTTTCCTGCTCAGTACCCTCCCTGGTGCCTGCTATCAATGTCCTGACATTGGACTGTTCATATTTCCATCCTGGGGGCTTCTGCTCAACCCTGATGTCCATTCTCAGAAAATTCCCTAGTTCCGTTGTGTGGGTCCTTGAGAACGCCATCTCTTCTTCATACCCCTGAGCCCAGCCTCCACTGATGTCACACATTAGGGAGCTACACACTCAGGTACAACAAAACCCTGACCTCTGACTTCCATCCTGGTTCCTGCTGCTTTGTCCTGCACACCTGCCATTCTGAGGAGACCATTACTCTCTGAAATTGTCTCGTGTGTGTAAGTCACCTGTCCTCACAGCTCATGGGCCACAGACATGATATAGCAGCTTGTATGTTATCTGAAATCTCCATCATCATGTAAGATTGTAGGTGCCCAGAAAGTACATAAGCCAATGCTGCTTCTTTCTGCTGAGTTTTCTTGTGGGGTTTCGATGCTTCAATCCTGCTGACCATCAGGGGACAGACAGTCTGAAATCCAGCGGTAAGAATGCTCCTGCCCTCGCCGGCCTGCAGTCATCCCACCCCTGTGACAGCAAGAGAAGCAACATAACAATAACCTGTAATTACTAGAATGCTCCATGAAGAAACAGAACAGAATCTAAAATGTCATCCCAAACTGTGCCACGCTGGTTAAAGTGGAGGGAATAGTTTAGCAAGGGCCTGAGAGGAGCTGTTCAGATCTCTGTCTGGTGAAAGGCAGCTCTCCCAGGCGGCTTCTAAACTCCTCCCGAGTCCCCACCTATCAGATGCAAACAGGCACACACTCACCAAGCAGAAGACTAGAATTTTCCACTGATCTTAGATGAGCTAAAACCCATGGAAAGTCTATTGCTTTGTTTCAAGCTATTAATAATAATTATCATTATTATAATTATAATAATATAATAAATAATACATATAAATATAATAATATATTATAATAATATATAAATATTATTATAAATATAATATATAATATAAATATTATAATAATAAATAAATATAACATATAAATAATATTTATTATTATTATTATTCAGAGGCTTATACCATGCTGAGAACTACTCTTCCTCCCTCTCAATTAAACACAAGACAGAAGTTGCTTAGGAAAAAAAAAGTTAGGGATCTTTTTGAGGACAAGAAGCAAGTAAGTTAAGCCAAGAAGGGTGGATGATGTCCAAGTGTAGCCCTGCAAAGAGACATATCCTGTCCCAGGATGATCTTGCTTGTTGGCATTTGAGGAGGGCAGGGAGAGACAAATCTAAAGAGATCAGTGGCCTACTGTAAGACACCTCGGAAATATGAATTTGACTCTGTAGCCCTTGGAGCGTCTTCAAGGTTTAGGTCAGGCTTATACCACAAAAACCATTTTGTATGGAAAGGTCAACACTGCTTCTCTGAAGGGGCTGATTGGCAGAAGGGTTGCCTATACAAGTGTTCAACATTTTGCTATTAAATGCATCAGCTTCCCCAGCTTTTCCATACCTTTCCATTCATGTGAGGGGATGATGGGTGTGATCTATATACAAACGGGCACACTCACGCATGCACTTGTGTGTGCTCTTGTGGACACATCTGGAGGTCAGAGGTTAAGTTTCTTTATCATTCTGCTTATTATTTTTTGTAACAAGGTCTCACTGTGGACCTGGTAGCTTCCCTGCTTGGCCGGGTTGGCAGCCAGCAATTCTCTAGGGCCCTCGTGTCTCTGCCTCCCTATCACTGAAGTCACACAAATGTACTGCCATCCCCAGCTGTTCACACAGGTGCTAAGGATTTGAACTTGGGTCCTACGTTTGTGCGGCAGTCACGTTATCCACTGAGTCATCCTCCAGAGGATTGTTAGTGCAAAACCAACCATCAGCCAACGTCAGTTGGTAGAGTCAGGGAAAGCCATCAAGAGGACATAAGAAAGATAACATAGTTGACTTCTCAAGTTTATATCTAGACAATGATTTGCCTGCATCTCTAAGACTAACAATAATAGGATAACAGAATAAAAATGGTATCGTCATGATCACTGTATTTCAATATCTAATTGATTGAAAAATGTTGGCATCCTTCTCAGTCAGGATTTCAAAGTACATGCTCTCCTCCATTCTTCCAAAAGCCTCCATTTTCTTGTAAGAGGATTTAAATAATTACATCAGGGAAGCATGAAAAGAAAAGAGTTGATTTTCAACTCTTTTACTAGGAAAAGAAATGCATTTTTAAGTTCCCTAGAAATAGGATGGTTTTGACACTTCTGTGAGTGTCTAAGCCAGACTTGGCAAGACTGATTCTATAATTCCTGTTATGCAAAGAATGAGAGATACTTCAAGGGGGCGGGGGATTGGTGTGCACAAAGGAGAAAAGCCTCTTCTGGCTCTGAGAGCATATGGAAGGAGAAATGTGATTGTATGCGTTAACTATCAATCTAGAACCACAGTCTCAAAGAGGGGTTGTCTAGATCGCCCCTCTTGAGATTGTCTGTGGGAGGTTATCTTTTGTTTGTGTTAATTCACATGAGAAAAACAGGCCTCAAAGGACACATCACATTCCCTGGGTTTGAGTCCTGAATTGTGTAAGGGCAGAGAAAAGCAAGCTAAGCAGAAGGCCCAGGTATGAGCATTCTCTCTGCTCACAACTGTGGATGTGTCTGGCTGCTTCAAGCTCCTGCCTAGATTCTACCACAGTGATAGCCTGTGACCTGTTCTGTGACTGAAAACACACTCTTTCTCCCCAAGCTGCTTTTACTCAGGGGATATTTTATGACAGCAGCAAAACGAAACTGAAGCAGGAGAGACTGAAGACAGACTGAAGAAGCCCATCACAGTGTTTCAGCTCTGTCTTGCATTGCATCCTAGCTGTGGATGCACATGGGAATGGTGTTGCTGGACATGTTTGAGGAATTAGTTCTTTAGGTACTGCTGCATTCAACACAGTAGAACACTCAGAGGTAGTGAGAACCCCTTACCGTGTGCAGCTGTAGAGGAGCCAGGAGTTCGTCTCTCCTTCCACAGACGGATTCGGTGCACCTGAGAAGACCTGTGCCGACCTACGTTTTCAATGCCTGACTCTGCATGAGACCATGGAAACCACTGCATGCTTGAATCCCATGAGTAAGCTCAGAGAATAGCATGCCCGATTAAAGATGTGGAGGAAGGGCAAGGGACCCTAGGTCCTCCCTTCTGTGCCAACATTGCAGCCATTCCCTTATTTAGCTGGAAGCCCTCTGGGGATGGAGTAGCCTCAAGAAGGAATCCGAAATGCTGAGTGCTGTGTTACCCTTCCTGTGCTGACAAGTTCTGTAGCACTCACTGAGGCCAATGACACAAGTCCAGAGTGATGAAAGAATGAGCTTACGGAACTCAACTCGGGAAGCACAGACTGACGGAGGGAGGTCACTTAGGGGGAAGCACAGACAGATGGAGGTGCATAGGTGACTTAAAACGTCATCATCGAAAGTCTCACCCAAGCTTGGATAACGACTCATACAAATGCAACCTCACTGCTGTTCTGCCTCCTCTAACCAGCATCTTCCACCTCCTGTCTATTTTAGCATCATTCTTAGGGAACAAGACAGGAGTGGTAGGTAGCTAGCCTTTCAGGTAAGGGCTCATGGACAACCATGTTTGTTTGTTTGTTTGTTTGTTTTAACTAATGAATATCAGCACCCCCAACACAAACACCATAGAAGCAATAAGATGGTTAGTTGGCATTGCCAACTTGACTACATTTAGAATCACCTTTCACCCTTTGTCCACATCTGGGAGGAAAACAAGATCTTGTGTTCTCACTACATCCTCTGGTTTATTCTGTCACCGTGACTGTGGAGCTGGACATCCTGTGCATGTGCACAGAGTTTCTCTACTCAAGAGGGCTGAGGGCCATGGCATACCTACGGAAACCAGCCTCATTACGATACAAAGACAGATGGACACACGTGCCTCTGGCTTCTTTCTGGTCTCTAACACTTGGAAGGCTTATGAAAACATTCAGTGACTTGAGACTATATAAAATCTGGATCTTCTTCATATCATAGACTGTACTCGTCTGACAGATGTTCCAAGATTCCCAGTGGATGTCCCAAACCTTGAATGCTACCAAGTCCTTACAAACCAGGTTTCCTTCTCATATACACACATACAAAGCTTAAATGAAATAGTTACAGCAGACACTCATGAAATTTACATCAATATGGCCTCACTTTCTTGAAAGTGATGAGACACTATCAAGATGATGGATGCAGGAAACTGAGGATGACAGACCTGTGAATGAGACAGTCCGCTGGGCAGTTCCCTTTTACTTCCTGCATTTGATTCCTGCGCCTCATGAGAAAAACACAGTCAACATCTTTGTTTTATAAAACTATATGTCCCTGCTGCCTGTAACATAATGTTTTAAAGAGTATGTGTGTTGTGGAGTGACTCACCTGGCTAATTAACATACATAGTGCCTTGTGTTGCTTTCTATTTGTGGTGAGAAGTAGCACACAGTTCCTCAGCATTTTCCAAGAACACATTACAGGGCTGGGTATGGCTCCGTGCAGAACATTTGCTTAGCATATGTTCATAGCTCTGGGCTCAACCCCCAGAACCAAGGACAGAAGCTATGTTGTCCAGGTGAGTAGTACAAGCCCATTAAAGGAGAGCTCCTTCTGGTGACAAGGTGGGAATCTCTGGCCTGCGTGGAGACTTAGTTTTCCAATTGGCCTGTGTCAGTCACCTAGCCAAGAGACCACCCTTCAGGAAGGCAACGTCACCCCTGGGAAGCTGGGCTCACCTTAAGTCATGCTGAAGAGACGGGTGGGGGTCCTTCCCAGAATCCCACCCCTAGCTGCCATGCAGCTTTGTAAGTCTATCTGCTTTCTGAATTATTTGGAAAAGCCTAACTTCCTCTCCTCGTTTCTATCTCATGTCTTGGGATGCTTTGCCGGCACTTTGGGCTTCTTCAACATTGGGGTCTGTCTCATTCAAGCTTCGCTCGCTGCCCTGTGGTGGCTCTTCCACAGGTCCATCTCCATCCCAACTTAAATATTGTGGGTTTTTTTTCTTTTCTCTCCTCAAGTCCCCTCCTCTTTAAAGATGCGGAGATTCCAGCGTGCCCACTTGAAAGGGATATTCGCTTAAACTCTAGTAAAACCGTCTCCAGGACTCTGTGTTCAGCCATTCTTAAAGTTTTAACGGTTTTGAAAACCGTGCGTATGGCTATTTTGCCTGGATCTATGTCTATGTCTCATTTCGGTGTCTGGTACCCACAGGGGCTAGAAGAGGGTGTCAGATCCCTTCGAATCTGAGCTACAGACAGTTGTGAGCCATTTTGAATGTGCTGAGAGACAAACCTGGACCCTCAGCGAGAGTACCCAGTGCTCTTAACCACCGAGCCACTCCCTCAGGTCCCCTTTTAAATTCTTTTATTAAAGAGACTAAAAGCCCCAAAATGGGTCACCTATTTTCCCCTGCACCATCTGACAACCACAGAGAGGCTTCCCAAATGCTAGTAACAATAGCTGGACACACCACACTCCTCACCCGTCATCACGTTTTACCGTGCACAGTGGTTCAGTTCCCATACTCATCTTCATAATACTTCCACACATTGATTTGTCTGAACTCTAGGATATTCCTGAATGTGCTCTGAGAGAAACCGAGTCACCATTGCCCTTTGACTTTATAATAAGAAATCAAATTTCTGGGGCACCTGCCCAGCAGGACCTATCATTTATCTCCAATGTATAATACAGTTGTCCATAAGATGGGGCCAAAGAGCCACGAAGTGTAGCATGCCTCTGGAAGAGCAGGCTGCTTCAGGAGCTAAATCTCTCCATTCTCTGAAATGATGGGGGTGGGTGAGGTGCGGTGGGGACCCTAGACGAGGCTCACGTGGGTCCATCCTGTCTTTGGTGTTTCCACCACCCAGAGACAACTGACAGTCCACCGGGGTGAAAATGGACACAGAAATTGCTTCACCTAGAAGGATTTCTGCCAATTTTTTCAAACACAGAGAAAGTAAAGGAAGAGGCTCCAGAGCATGAACAATTGCCAGCGGTATTTACGAGGGAATAAAGCTCCAGCCATCACAAAAGTCCAGATTGCCAGAGCTCTTGATCGCGGTTTTTAATCAAAATGCAGCCAGCTGCCTGTGTTTAATGTTAATTATGGAGCTCTTTGTCTCAGCCAATCGCTGCACTTCCGAGGCTGGCACTGTGACAAAAGCAACCCAGACTCAAAATTCTCTTCCTGACTCGTTTGGCTGAGGTGGAGTGGGGTGGGGTGGGGTGGGGTGGGGTGTAAATCACTTCCAGGTCTGATCAGTCTTAATTTGAAGGACTTCGCTGGTTTTGTAATGCTAAATAACCGTGTCTGCCTTCAAGATGCACCTGCAGTGCAATTAGAAACCTACAAAACCCCAGATCCCACTTCCTGCCACCAAAAGGCAGTGTGTAGCATCGTCGTGGGGTAACGTTTTTGTTGAGATCTACTATGGCCCAGAGAAGCTGCTTTACTTAGTAGCCCCCTCTGCTCCCTGACCAGTGCCCTGGTTCGTTATTTTGTCTTTTTTGTTTGTTTGCTTTTGGTTTGGCCGCCCTGCTTGGCCCCCCCCCCACCAAGCTGAGGACCGAACCCAGGGCCTCCTAGGCAACCGCTCTACCAATGAGCTGAATCCCCAACCCCTGGGTCATCTCTTTTTCTGATTGCTTAACACTCCAAGCACGCCAGCCAATCCCCAATCCCACCTCTACCCAGAGGAAGGGATACCACAGCCTGGTTTCTGGCCTGGAAGGTAAGCAGTGTAGCTGGTCTGGAGTGAACAGAAATGTTTAGGAAGAAAATACTACCCCTCCCCCACTTCCTTCGATCCCTCTTCCCCCCCCCCCCCCCGGCCCCATCTCCATAAATGGTTGGTGAAATGGATGTCTTCCTGACAGCCTCTAAAGGGGCAGCGGGGTTTCCAGAGTTACCTCAGGCACGTGGAAGGTGCACAACCCAACCTTCCACAGCCTTGAGCCACAGGACTTAAGAGCTCTGCCAATGCGAAGATAGTGTCAGTGATTCGGCCGTGGTGCTTAGCAACGAGTTTGTTCCTCTCTGGTCTTTTACATATAGATGGCAGTTAATATTCAAACAAATGTAAGCAAACCCACGGGTTGATTAAATTAAATCTTCTCCAGCTCGATTTACATAACTTGCCGTAATCAGAACAGGAGAGAGAAAGTGGAACTGGGCAGAGAGGTACTCACTGCAGCCGTTTGGAATCGGACGTAATTGCACCGAGCTTGTGAGTTCTGCTGTTCCTGAAGGCCCAGTTAGTTGGCCGAGGCTAACTGTAATCTCAAAATATTAACAGATGTGAGTTGCTGACCTGGCAGGTTAATGAAAGTCTTAGCTAAACAAGCAGGAAAATTATAAACAGGAGAAAAGAAAAGCTAGTTTAGAGACCTGAAAACCTCATGGAGATTCCACTGGGTTCTAGCCTAGACCCCCGGAAGTACAGTCATTTAACCAGTGCTAACTTTGTTTCACGGCAGAAGTAATCCACCACACACGACAACATCAGACTCCCTGCTGTCTCTTCGCAATTAGGCACCAGCGCGCACCTCAGTTGTCTTAAATTGTACCTTTCCAAGCTGTTCCCTGATCACCTGGGGTCTCGGAGACAGGAAAAGAAGCCACATGGTGGACACAGTGCCACTGCCGGGTACTTCCTCCCCCGCAAGCCCCACTCCCACCCCCAGCCCACAGCAGCGGCGCCTCCACTACTTCCCAGGAGTTTCTCAGAAACAGAAACTAAATGAAGCACCCTGGCCGGAGCAAGGCAGCAAGACGACAAAGGCCATGGATGGGAGGGGCTGAATGAAAGCAGCCACTTCACCGGCCTTGAACAGGTTTAGGAGGAGTTTGCGGTTTGGTAGATGGTGGGTAGTTGATGCTAAGGCGATTGCTCTGTTCTGCAACGTCCCAGTATCCCAGCAGCCTCCAGGGGGCAGCCTTCTCCTCTACAGCTCCTTTACCACCAGAAAAGGAGTCTTTTTTTAGGGAATGTCCAAGAGTTGTTCAAATTAATTTTATAGGTTACTTATCAAAAACAAATGTTAAGATATTCGAGTTTAAACCAAGCCTAGCCACACAGATCTTTAATCCCAGCACTTAAGAGAGGAAAGCTGGAAGATCAAGAGCAAACTGTCAGACAGCTGGTGAGGTAGCTCAGAAGTCAAGAGCTCGCTCCTCCAGAGGACCCAAACTTGGTTCCCAGCACCTACATTGGTGTCACACAATCACTTGTAACTGCAGGGATCCACTGTCTCTGGCTTCAGGAGGCACCTGCTCTCACCTCTTGAGAAGCTTGCTGTCTAAGAGGTTAAAAAAAATTGCCAAAAATTAGAGCAAAGAAAGAGCTGAAGGGAACTGTAGATAATTGGGTTGGACACACACAGACACACAGACACACACACAGAGATACACACACACACACATTCACACACACACACACACACACACACTGACTTAAAAATAAAAGGAATCTCTCTAAAAATAGTTCAAGGTCAATTTTATATTTTAAAATTATATAAAAATTAATATTAAAATAATACAGAACAGGCCTGGAGAAAAGTCAAGTGTAGGACCATGAAAGGACAGCATGGCTTCTGGTTGAGCACCCGCTAAAAACACCGGAGACCCCAGGTGATCTTAAGGGATAGCATACATTTCACCACACTCCCAGACTCCAGACTCCTGACACTAAGCCGAAGACCTCCACAGAGTGAGGTCCTCCAGGCACGTAGGACAATGCCCACTAGACCCTCCACAGGTAGAGAGCATGACTACAGGCCACAGAGCCTCAAGACAGATCTCCATATTAACGAGGTACTAAAGGCCAGAGGTGCATAGCCAATTAAACATTCCTTCCCAGACCTCCTCCTTGCAAAAGGTATTTAACCTCAGGGCCATCCTGAAAGTACCGGGTTATAGTTCATCTTCTTTCTGCCATGACAATCAATATCTTAAGACCGTGGACTACTTCTCTTTGAAATCTGTGATGAGGAACAGTGGGGCAGGCCTTCGTCTATGGAGCCGCTGTCTAATCTCCAGCTGAAGAACTCTCTGCGTTTCCAACCACGGAGACCACCAACCCAAGCAAGCAAGCTAAGCCAGCCATGAACCAGCCAATCGAGCAACCGTGAGCAAGAACTCTCATACCCCCACCCCCACCCCGGGACCCAGCCAGAGCTCACTCCTCTCCTCGGGACCTCAGACTGTGCTCCCCACCCGCAAGCGGAGTCCCACAGCTTTACACAGCCCGATGTTTGCCTGGTGCCTGCATGGAGTGAACAGAGTTAAATTCCTGTGCCTCTGTCCCCACAAGAGGCCCTAGCCATGTGGCGAGACAGAGGCTACAACCCAACAGCTGAGCACTTGTTCTTGCAGAGGACCCAGGTTCAATTCCCATCAACACATGATAGTTCCCAACCATAACCATCTGTAAGTCCTTTCACACCTTCTTCTGGCCTCCTCGAACACTGTGTGCACGTGGCACACAGCTGGTGTGGAACCACACCAACAGAAGACTCTGAAGCTCGGTGGCCAGCCAACCTTCTCAAACAGGCAAATTCCAGATTCTGTGAGACACCCTGTCTCAGAAAGTAAGGTGGGGATTTATGGAGTGAAACACCCACATCTACCTCTGGCCTCCACCCTTATGTGCCCACACATGTGCACTCAAGTACTCAAACCATACACATGACCTCCCAGGGTGGCAAAAACCTATATGTGTTCAGAGCACAGATATCTATGGTTTTCACATCTGTGCTTGGCTGAATCTGTGAATGCAGAATTCAGGGAGAAGGGGCCAGCTGTGCTCCAGAGCAGGTGTGATGACTGCAGCAGAGAGCAGCCAAGGCCATGCAGACTGCTGAGGGCGTGGCTGGTCTGCTGAGGGCGTGGCTGGTCTACTCAGGGCATGGCTGGTCTGCTCAGGGTATGGCTGGTCTACTCAGGGCATGGCTGGTCTGCTCAGGGCATGGCTGGTCTGCTCAGGTCATGGCTGGTCTGCTCAGGGCATGGCTGGTCTGCTCAGGGCATGGCTGGTTTGCTCAGGGCATGATTGGTCTGCTGAGAGCATGGCTAGTCTGGTGAGGGCATGCAGATTGCTGAGGGCATATTTGGTCTATTGAGGATATGGCTGGTCTACTGAGATCATGGCTGGTCCGCTCAGGGCATGGCTGGCCACTGCCAGCCTTTTAGCTTTAAGTCACTTGACTTTGCTCAGGTTCTCTCTCAGCTTGGTGCCTTTGCTGCAGTCCAGCACTGCCGACCTTTTACTCTCTTCTCACTCCACAGCCCCTTCTAGAATTCTCACAGCTGCCTGTTCCACTCAGAATGCCTTCTCCTTACCTCCTCTGTCCCTGAGCCAAAACTGGAGCAGGCCCTGTCCATTCCTTCTAATCTAGGTATCCCTGATGGAGTGGTTTGTGAGCAGACAGGGTTAGTGCTGTTTCTAGTAACTGATGCCTGTCCTTCCTGGTAGAGAGAAGGGGAAACGTTCACAGACTCACATGCTGCTTTTAGGTGAATGGAGTGCTCAGGAATTTTCTTCTGTCTGCTGCGTTCAAAGTAGTCACTCGTCCAGAGTGGCATAAGTGCACATGTGTGGTGTCAATGCAGTTTAATTGTGTGCTGCATTGTGACTGAAGCTTATTGTGCAGGGTGATGCTATCAGGAAATCGTAGAAATCCTTAGAAGTGTGAGTTACTGGAGCTCCTCTGATCCCCAGGGTTATGCCCTCTGGAAGTAGTTCTTGAGTGAAGGACTGTTTTCAAAACTTGAGTTTAGCCCCAGCACAGCACTCTCTGCTTCTGTTCTGAAGCCTAATCCACCGTGAGGTGAGGCAGCCCAAGGGAAGCCACAAATCTCTGTCTTCCAAACTACATGGGAATTGGATGTTTTCTCCTTAAACCTTTGCAGCCTCATGTGCTCCATGACAATGACAAACGCTAACTAACACCCTGCCCTGTGCTGTGGAAGGTATCCTGTCTGCAGCCTTGGCCGGCCCAGAGAAAACAGAACTGAGAAGGGTCTGGTGACCCATTCCTGCAGTACCAGCAGCCTGTCCTCTCAGAACAGGGGTGCAGGAGGACACTGTGCTTCTTCTCTGTGCTTTGAATCCTGGGGCCTCAGTTTTTTTTTTAACAAGAGAGGCTCTGGGTTTAGTTCTCGAAAGTCGTCAGCTTGGCTGTCATCCTTAGGTTGTATGTTTGGCCAATAACGTAGGCTATATTTGGCAAGCACAGTTCAACCTTTCCTGGAATCTTGTCTTTATCTAGAAGCCAGCAGGACTCCTGGCAGGCTCACAGTATGCATTGGACAAGGCAAATGATTTTGCCCAAGTTTGTCAACAATCCAAGGCTGCACGATCTGGGACAGAGGGAGCTGGCTCAGCAGGATGGGTGAACATCCTGAGAGTGGGGAAACCTTCCTCATTGCAAGCCTGAGCCCCGGGAGGGCTGAGATGAACGAGACCTGACAAGCACTCGGGTCGTGTCTGGACTTGCACAGATGGAATTTTAAGCACATAAAGCACTGGGGCGCTGGTGCCAGGAAGCTAGCTTTCACAGCGGAGTTCTGTAAGTCCTGCAAAAACAACAAAAACCCATGAGCCTGTGCCTCACAAAACAATGTCTACCTGTTCTGACAGCCAGGAAGATGAGGCTCCTTGGAAAACAGCTATGGAAGGTTCAGACTGAGGCAAGAGCATGAAAAGTAGGAGTGGGGCCTGATGAGCTCTGTGTGTGTGCGCGTGCGTGCGTGCGTGCGTGCATGCGTGTGTGTGCAGGAACCTGTATGTGGATACTATAAACCAACACCAGGTGTCTTCTTCAGTTATCTTCTATCATATACATATTATATATATATATATATGTTTTTAATTATGTGAAGAAAGGGGCAGCCATATGTGCACACAAGTGCAATGCTTAAAGAGTCCAGAAGAAGGCATCAGATTCCCCCGGAGTTACAGGAGGTTGCGAGCTTCCATTTGATGCTGAGAACTGAACCTGGATCCTGTGGCAGAACAGCCAGTGCTCTTAACTGCTGAGCCCTGGACCTTACTTTCTTAGGCAAGGTCTCTCATTGAACCTATAACTCACCAGTTTGGCTTCCTGGCTGACCACTGAGCCATTTGTGCTCTGCCGAATCTTAACATGCATACAGTATGCAAGAGGAGTTTTCACTGTATTTGTTGTATTTGCAAAAACGTGAATGCTCCAGAGGATCCCTCTGTGTTCCCTGCTGCTAGCTCACCTCTTCCTGTGGTAGAGATTAGAGGCTTCTCGGCATGTTCCTCAGCATTGGCAACGGAAGGGAAGAGGCCCAGGGTAACAGGGACCCTCGAAGATCCATTTCGGTTAATACTTCCGTAATGCTTTGAAAATGTTTCAGAAAGAGTCCAAAAGACTGCTTAAAGAATCTCAAGTCATTGATCATGTGAGGATGTGTGACAGTTAGTGTTGGCTGTGTGCTGGACAGAATCTACAACCAATAGAGAGCTGGGCCAGAGATCTTGCCTGTTGGGGATAACCTTGACTACATTAATTGAGGTAGAAAGACTTGCCCACTGTGGGCGGCATTATTCCCTGGCTGGGATCCTGGACTGTTCACCCCTTTCTACCTCCTGACTGTAGATATGATATCACAGCTGCTTCAAAATCTACCTGACTTTCTCTCCTGATAGACCATACCCTTGAACTGTGAGCCAGCACAAACCCTTTCTCAATCCTGTCAGAACTGCATAACAGTGACAGCAAAGGGAACTAAAACACAGGCCAATGAAGAGTCTCCTCACATGCCCTGTCTCAGTACAAGAGAACCTTTCAGAAGGTCACTGTGCCAACTGGCTAGCATCCTGAAGGTACTTTATATGGAATCTTCTGTGTCAGGTATGGTTTGACAAGTGTGGTACCACTCACCTTGATGTCCTGTCATGAAGAAGTGGTTCCGTGGGGGAGGTTCTCAGCTGTACCTGGCCTCAGTCATAGACCCTACAATATGACAAAGAGTGAATTAAAACTAGTTTAAAAAAGAAACCAGACTAGAAAAATGTCCCTACCAGGCTGCCGTATAGCAGAGCATATGCTAAAACTAGTGTGCACCGTGCTAACAAGCCCCAGGCTGAGGATGCTGGGGTATGAAAGTCTCAAGTGTTTCTATAGTGCTCACCATTGATCTACTGATATTTCTTGCAGCTTTGGGCCATTTCCCAACAAGCAACAGAGAGCTGGGCTCTCCCCTCCCCCTTAATAAGCCTCTGCTTCTACCATTATTCATGTGCTTCTGTCCAGGTCTTTGTTGTTTTGGAACACAGGAACCTGGAATCACAATTTGCTCTCCGGGACTCAGTTCCCACTCACACCAACAGCGGTGCAGCTGGGCTCGCTCTTCCCTCAGCCAGATGCCATTGAATCTCTTATCTTTGCACTACAAGTTATTGTTTTGAAGAAAATCAACCCCATGCTTGTTGGCAAGTGTCCAGCCTAACTAACCTCGAGTCCATAGGTTGACCCTACTTTAACCCTGGTTAAGTCGCTTGAACTCTGTCTTCCTCTCCAAATATGGTTGCTAAGGTCTGCTCTGTGGACTCAATCCAAGCAGTAAATACAGCGCTGGCTCCTCTCCCCCACGCAGATGGGAGAGGACGCATGGGTTGTTCTGTCAGACCAATGACTCTTAAATTAACCACTCGCCAACTGCTGCCCTACTTTAAGTGGAGCAATGCCATCCGCCCACACCGTCAACCCTCTGAGGGCAAACTCAAACCATAGCAAGGCTCGGGAACCAAGAAACGGTGCCTGGTTCCTTTTCCAAATCTAAGAAAGAGAAAAGAACAGAAAAGGAAGAAATTACAGGCTTTCCTCCCCATCCCGCACTTCACAGGCTGTGCACAATGCAGCTCCTCTCAGCTGCTCTGCCTCCCCCTTCCCTGCTCTTCCAGCCTAGCCCCTGCCTCTGCCTGGGTCTTTGTTTGAGACGTTTCCCATTTTCCCCAAATCGTACCATGTGTACTGGGAGCAATGCACGGTCCTTTAGTCCATGCTAAATGCCCCCAAACAATCTAGAAAACTTAAATTATATGAAAAAGTGATCACCCCACAATGCCTAACCCTGGTTCTACGGAAGGATTCATGTAGGGACTTCCTTTCAGGATTCTGTCTCATCCTGCTGCACAGTGCAGACACAGGGAGGCTGCAGCTACTGGAGGATCTGGTTACACAGACAAGCACTCAAAGGAATTTGTCTTCACCCAAAGCCATCTTTCTGTATCTACCACGAGAGATCCCTCTAATTCTGTTACACCATTGCCTGGTTATAGTTATTAAATTTCTCCCTGGTATTTGAGCAGTCCACATCCCTGAGGGGAGGCATTGCACCTCATTCGTCTTTCCATCCCTTGTCTCTGCACAGGGCCTGGTGCACTGTGAGCATGCCAACACCAGTGTCACTGAATGAGCCATGGGCCACAGTGCAACTTCTTACAATATTTACATAAGGGTTGAAGGGCTGAGCATGACTGACAGAGAGGATCTCCCACCACCGAGGGCAGCTGTTATCCGCCAGACTGAGAAGCTGTGACTATCCTCTTGCTTTTAAAATAGGCAGTGTCTCGAGAAGAAAGGAAAAGGAAGGGGAAATGGCTGATGATGGTTACAAATGCAGCGGAGCCCCGTACAGAGAAGACAGGGTCTCAGTAGTGGAGACCTCTTTGGAATATCAGCATTGCTCCATCTGTGGAAGAACGGAGCCTGAGCTTCCTGTCTTAATACTGAATCTTGTTTCTAAAGTTCAACTGCTTTGCATTCCCAGAATGGAATCCTGTTTGAGCAGCACCCATCAGTGAGCCCCAGGGACTGCCTGTTCCCATCGTCCCAGCATTCGCTACCACTTCAGACATTTTAAACTGGGTTCTGAGGATTGAACTCAACCTGTTCTCCAAACATTTCCAGATTCCTTCTGTAAACCAGTTCAAAGGGCTTCTTTATTATAGTCACTATCGCAGGCATAAATGTCTCAGCACCCATTTCCTGTGTCAGATGTAGCTTGTAGCTGGAGCTATAGACAGTTCTGAGCTACCATATGGATACTGGGTAATGCAACCCCAAGTCCTCCACAAGAGCAGCAACTGTTTGTAACCCCCGATCCCTCTCTCCAAGCCTCAAATATACATTATTCTTCAGGGCAAGAGACAATGACGTTGGACGTAGCTAGAACCCATTACAGTGGGCTTTCTTGGGTTCAACAATCACCCTGGTTTCATCATCCAAATAGAAGACTCTTAGAGACTTCCATGTATCACTACCTGAAGCCTTGGGTAACCCTCATGACTGAGACAGGGACAGCATCCCAGAAGGCAAAACATAAAGCCGAAGTGAACTGCTCATGAGTGTTATGATCTGATGGGAATGGGCGTGGTTTGGACCAGTTAACCCCTTCCCTCCTTTTTTTGTTTCTGCCTTCTAATCAGGAGTGTCTATGTAAAACCTTGCCCACCATTATAAGCCAAAAAAAACATGTAACTCATCTTATTTCAAGAGTTCATAGCTGGAAAAAAAGTTGCCATAGTGTAGGACCCCAAAGGGCTGCCATGCCCTGGCTGAGACTTTCTGTGTGCTGCTGTCTGACAAGTAACATTCTGCTGTTTTTCTAAGATCAAAACATCCTGATGTAGGCATAGTGCCCCAGGAATGGAATTTACACTTGATAGCTCATTGCCCCCCAGTTGAGCTCCTGTTTGTGTTTTTCCTTTCCTGGCTTGGTGTATATATTGAACCTGCTCAGTAAAGGCTTTGGCATTCTCTCATAATGAGTGACCCTAGTCTGTGTCTTCCTTTAATCCTCCAGGCCTACACCTAACCTCAGTACCATGGCAGCGCTGGAGCTGTCACCATAGGAATGAGTTATGCCTAGAGTCTCACCTAGAGTCTGATTTAGGTGAAACACAGAACTTGAAACTTCAAAGTTTCTAACTGTCCAGGCGTCCACACAGGAATTAACTAGGGCTTCTGAAGCTGTTGGAATAGATGGGAAGCCTTCGGGCTTTCAAGCACATGAATTTGGTGGTGACGAGGACGGAATGTCGTAGACTAAATAGATATCCCCTACTCCTTGTAATTTGTGTGTTGGAGACTCAACTCCCAATATGATGGCGTAGGGAGGGGTATAGTTAAAGTTGAGTCTGAAATCCCCCGTTATGACATATGTGTCTACAGTGAATACTATTCTCATTTCTGTCTCTGTGACAAATGCTCACCTGAGCAACTAGGTGGGAGAGGGGAACTGGCTCAGTGTTTAGGAGACTATCACTCCACTGTGGCAGCAAAGCTCTGGCAGGTAGGTTGTCTCCATCCCTGGTAGCAGAGGCTTGTGCTGCGGTTTATTGCATTCTGGTGGCTCGATCGGGAAGCAGAGAGGAAGAAGGCCGTATCTTCAAGGCCTGACCCCAGTAACCCACTCCTGTCACTGGGCTCAAAATCCCTAAGATTCTCCAACTAGAAGGCACAGCATCACCAGCTGGGTAATGGAGGGTTCAGACACATACACCGGTGGGAGTCTTTACAAGAGAAAGGAATACGGCAAGGGCATTTCCTTCAGCATGTGAGGATACAGTGGAAAGGGGGCCGTGTGTAGGCAGCGCAGAAGCTACCGCTGAAGAGGCAGATCCTCAAGCAGCTTGATTGTGAACAGAGAGTAATAAATGTCTGTTACTGTTCTGCTTATCTTATGATGGCCATGATACTCGCCTGGAATGAACATAGCTATAGACAGTAACACACACGTGCACACACACACACACACACACACACACACACACACGCACCTCTATTGGAGTGGTTGTAAGCCACCTAAGCAATGTTCTTCCCATTTCAATGGATTCTACAACTCCCTGAGGGGCTCCCTGACCCCAAGCTCGGTGACATGTGTCTGTGCATGTGTTATCACTCAAGCATTGATTGTGAGTTTCAAACTAGCAAAACTTTAAGAGACAACTCTATTTATATTTTCAAAATGGATTTTAAAAAATAGGTTAAGGTTTAAGAGAATTTTCTATTTTGGGGAACTGGGGGGAAATCTGTCTTTACTTTTAGAAGTCCAATTCAAAGAAAGCCGCATAGGGCATCTGATCCTGTTGAAAGACGCTTCAGTAAATTCTCAGTGTTAGTTTATTTAAGTAACTAAGAACTAACTGGAAAGAAAATGAATGTTCTGGATCTTGTGGGGTTTGTGAAAAGTTGAAAACAAAGTTGAGTCAGTCCAAGGCCATTTCTTGGTCTCCATCAATCTTCTGATCCACAAAGCTGCTGGACAGTCACGTGCATCTTTCTGACTTCCTTGAGGCAGAAATCACAGTGCAATGGGTCAAACCACATTCCCTGTGCACAGCCAGGGAAAGAGACACACATCCATTTCCTCCAAGAATTTACAAGAAAGTCCAAAGTCATTGCAACAAATGCATGTCCTTCCCCTGGTTTCTGCAGGAAAAGTCACCAGTGCTAAGTAAACGAGACTTGTGTCACTTCTTGTTTCAAGCTCCAGGACTCTTACCTAACAATGTATGACACCTGTCAGCTTACCAGACAAACCGTCAGAGTGACAGACAGCACAGATGTGGCAGGGGAGACCCTGCACAGGAGGGAGAGGGTGTGTGCAGGAAGCAAAGAGACAGTCGTGCTTTAGAAGCAAGCGGTCTGTGTGAGAGAGGCAACCACGGAAGCATCTAGAAAGTCTCACGCCATCAAATACTCCCTTTAAAATGCTCACTGAGGACTGTCAGGATGGCTCACTGGGTAGGAGTGTGGAGGAGCTGAGTTCGAATCCCCAGGATTCATGTAAAAAGCTGGCAGTGGCTCTGTGCCTGTACCTCAGCACTGTGAGGGGTGAAGGACACCAGAAGATGGCTGGGTTCTTCTCTGATGTCTGGTAGAACTCTGCAGGAGACCTGACTGGTCCTAGGCTTGGCTTTTTTGGGAGCCTCTTTTCCTGCTTCTGCCTCGTTGCTTCTTTTGCATATGATGTTTATTTACTTTTAAATTTAATTTTGGTAGATAATATATGCCTAAGAATTTATCCATTTCTTTTAGATTTTTTTAAGTTGTTGTTGTTTGGTTGGTTTTGTTTTTTGGTTTTGTTTTTTATTTTTTTTCTATTTTGGAAGATTTTGACTTTATGGGTATGGATGTTTTGCCTGCATGTGCATTTGTATACCGCATACATGCAGTGCCTGGTGCCTGCAGAGGTCAGAAGAGAGCATCTACTTCCCTAGATCTGGAATTACAGCGGGTTGTGAGGCACCATATGGGTTCTGGGAACCAAACTCTGATCCTCTGCAAGACAGTGAGTGCTCTTAACCACTGAGCCATCTTTTCAGCCTCTATAACTGTTATGTTTTATTGATGGATTGTTCCCTTTTAAAACATGTATTGGCTTTTCTTATCTCCTCTGACTAATTATAGCCTAAAGTTTCTGATGTCTGTTCAAGCAATGGTTTGTTTTAAGCTTCTGCTTATTTTGATAAAATTGATCCTGTCCTTTCTCTCTGTCTGTGAATGTCATTGTCAATGAGAAGTGCTTCCAGGAGACAACAAATGGATGGACGTGTCTTATGATTCTGTCACTTAGTCTGTGCCTTTGAGAGTTGGGGGCCACTTATATCTAGGGTTATTTAAAGAGATTTGTGGATCTGTAAACTTCTGTTGGTAGTTTCTATGGTTGGGAATCGTTCATTCCTTCCTTTCTTCCTTGTTCATATTAGAGATTTGTTGGTGTGCTGTGTGAGACAGGTGGTTTCTTTCCTCACACTTCACGGCTCATCTCTCTCTCTCATGTGCTTTCATGACTGGGTCACCATGTCTGCTGGTGCTTGTTCCCATCTTTGTGCACAATGCCCTTCGCTACCTCATCCCCTTCTTACAAGCTCCAGCTTGAAAAATGTTTCCTCTAATTGTCATGAGATTTCAAGTAGGAAGAAGTATCCATCTCTGTCACCCACCCCATCTTAGCCAGAAGATGGACTCCCCCATTGCCTTCCACATGGCCTCAGGAGCCTGCCCCATAAACCAAACCTGCTCTTAACTCCCGCAACTCAAACGCAAACAATGAATAACCAATGAATGCCAAGTCCAAGACAGGCTGGCAAAGGCTCTGCAGGTTCTGTTTCCTCTACCTTTATGAGGGAGATGACTCTAACTCGGGGGTCTTGTTTTGTTCACATGCTCAGCCTGTTTTCTTTGTAAAGGTAAGTTAATAATGAATGAGATTGAACAGCAATGTTTTCTTGTCATCGTTCAATTCCCCAGCTTTTTTTTTTAATCTTGATAGCAATAGCGAGGGTTAGAACTTGCATTTCACTTGAATTCAAAACACACAAACTAGTACTTCCCAGATTGAGGAATACCTTCAGTTATCTCTCATCTTAATGCTTAGAATGTTTTGTTAGCAATGCCCCTCATTCTCTCTGGACCAAGTAAGGAGCGGATCTCCAGGGGGATGGGAATCCAGTCTTTACCACTCGCAATTTCACTGTTAGCTCCAATACTTGCCTCTACCCGCTCTGCTGCTCTGTCCCCACAGCTATTCCTGCTGCTCAATAAACAGCAGCGGGAAAGCAAGCTCCCCTTTTGTCGCCTTCTACAAAAATCAATAAGAATGCAATCTGAACAAGTACAATTTTAATCAGTGCTGCCTCAGGCATTAGTGTTCTGGTAGCACTCGGGCCAAAGAGACCGAGTCTGGCGGGGACACACACCTTGAGCTTGTGCTCTTGGGACACACATTTACACAGCTAGGAAAACTGACACAAGATCGAGGGTGTGTCCTCCCCAGGGAGACACGAATCTGTAAACTCAGCAGTTACAGACGGATTGGGCTCAGTGCTTGCTCCTGTCTGGGCAAGAGGTACTCAAAGCATAAGTTGGCTCACTGTGTCAAGTTCCCAGTGTTTGAAGTTTACCCAGTGACCAAGTCCAGTGTAGACAGACGTGGAAGGAAGAGCAGGGAAAGCCAGACTTGGCCCAGGTGAAGCAGACAATTGATCTTTGAGTCACCTTGGGCAAGCTAGGGTTGAAGAAAGTAGCTGGTTTCCAAAGCAAGGTTGGCATGAGATACTGGACTGGTTCATAGTGCCCTTTGCCAGCTCTTGCCAGCCCCTCAGCACTTGAGGAGGGGCACAGGGAGAGGCATCAGAGCATCAGAAGCTGGGTGTATTTCTGCCACTCAGTCATCTATTCTTGTATTATTTATTTATTTATTTATTTATTTATTTATTTATTTATTTATTCATTGGGATGTATAGGGAGGTCAGAGGACAACTTTCGGGAGTTGGTTCTTTCTGTCCCCTGTGGGTTAGGGGATCGTATTCAAGAGTCATCAAGCACCTCACCTGCTGTGCCATTTTGCTGCCTCCTCCCCTGTTCTTAATCTTAGGGACAGAGTACAAAATAACAAGCACCCACAGGAAGAAAGCCAGCTTGCACAATCGAGTGGGGTGCAGAAAGTCACCCACAAGTGACAGAAAGGGGAGAGATCAATAGTCACCGCAGCAGGCCAGACCAGTGGTGCAGATCGCTCTTCACATTCTAGAATATTCCTAGTGTGTTTTATGAGCAGCCTTCCCCAGAGAAGCAGCCTCCTTAATCCTGCTCTGGTGTTTTCAGAAATTTCACGTTTTTTCACTTCACCTATTGTTCGCCAGGGGTATGGGCAAGAATGAACGTGGCTAATAGACAACAGTGCCTGAGAAAAAGGCAGTGCTGGATAAACTATAACTCTGGTGACCTACAAACAGCACACACTAGCCCAAGGCACTCTTAATGAAAGCTGGGAGAGTAAAAAGAGGTCATGACCCCAGATTTGTCCGGCATCCAGGCTACCGAGCACATTCCTCAGGGACAGACCCAGGCGAGCTGTCTGCATTCTACCCTGGGCCGTATAAACGCAGAGAGGAAGATCTGAAGTCGGATGTGAACAATGAGCCTGCCTCGAGTCATTAGCCTCGCCTGGGAAATGACTGGAAATGATTTCAGAAAGAAAAAGCTCTCTCTGGAAGGGACATGGAGTGCGTCGGTTGGAGCTGCGTATGTTCTATGAAGGAGGGAATCGCAAGTCCATCTCCTCTTGCTAGGTAATGGAAATCACATGATCCTCAAGAGGGGGCTAAGAGGAACAAGGCAGCCAGTGAGACGATGTGTAAATATAAGAAGTAAGATCTATGAGTCCTCCGTTGCTCTCTCTCTCTCTGTTGGTGTGATAACATGGACCAAGGCTGACTTAGGGAGGAAAGGGTTTATTTCAGCTTGCAAGTTACAGTTCATCACTAAGGGAGGTTGGGAGAAGAGCTTGCAGCAGGAACCTGGAGGCAGAAGCTGATGCTGAGATCTTGGAGGAGTGCTGCTTACTGGCTTGCTTTCCATGGCTTGCTCAGCCTGCTGTTTGGATGCAGGGGCGGTGGGGGGGCGGGGGCCCCCCACGGGGGGCGAGCAGGCCCTCCTGCATCTGTTAGCAAATAAGAAAATACTTCATGAACTAATCTGAATATGGTAATTCCTGAACTGAGGTTGTCTCTGCCCAGGTGACTGACTCCACTTGGTGTCAAACTGACTAAAACTAATAGCATGTAACACAGTATCTGACTTTAAAGATCAGAAGGGTTGGGTCGGGAGCCGGGGAATAGATTCACCTCAAGATCCAGCTGTGCTACTCTTGGCCATATTCCCTGTGGACTCTTCATGCTATTGCGAAGATTCTTGCTCATCTGTGTTCACTGCTGCTCTACTCATAATAGTCAGACATTGGAAGTAGCCTAAATGTCCATCGACTGATGGATAAATATGAAAAAGAATACATTTACACAATAAAATATTACTCAGCTACTCAAGAAAATCAAATTATGAAATCTGAAGGTCAATGGATAGAGCTAGAAAAATCATCCTGAGTGAGGTTGAAGAAACCGACCAGCTTCAGCACTTCCCCAGGAGCCTAGCGGCTGGTGCTCCGGGCAGCAATCCCCCCAGTCCCGCGCACACAGAAGCTCCCCCATTCCTTCCCGCCACCTAACTCCCCACCACTACCAAAAAAGATGCAGTCACCAGCGCCAAAGGCCACAAATCCTCATTTAGCACTCACATCCTGGGAACGACGGTATCAGACTGAGAACAGATAAACAGATGCAGCACAGCCTTCAGTCTCCATGCCGCCTGAAGCTGGCACCCTCTCTGATGCATGGCCAAACACTCCCCAACACAGGTGGCTTATGGCCTTGGGAAAAGCAAAATGTTTACTCTTCACAGCCCATGATAAGACCCCATTGCTGAAGACAACACTTATGTCATCGGACAGAGAAACGTCAAGATGGTGTCTAACTAGAAGCTTCACCCCTACTGGCACACATGTGTGGTACTGGAAGTTTCGTTATATGTTACCAGAGGAGGGAAGTAATTACTAATGTCTACCAGCTACAAACCCCGTGATCTGCAACACTGAGCTGCCTGGAGATTTACTGGTGTAGTAGTAACTCAAAGGCTATAGGGGTATCGACCTACTTTCTGGTTGGATTTAAGTCCACTCCATAAGATGGAACCTATATCTGACACTGTGAAGAAGACCAAGAACCCAAGGCATTGGATCTCCTCAAACTGGAGTTACAGATGGGAGCGAGCCACCTGATAGGAGTGCTGGGAACCAAACTCGGGTCCTCTGGGAAAACAGCAAGTATGTTTTATTTTGTTGTTCTTGCATACAATACATCCTGACAGCAGTTTCCCTCACTCCACCCCTCCCACACCCCCCTTTCCCCCAGATTCACTTCTTCTCTATTTTCCTTCAGAAAAGAACAGGTCTCCCAGACATCCCAACCAAATGCAGCATAACAAAAGACTAGGTACAAACACATTTCAAGGCTGAGCAAGGAAACCCAGTAGAAGAAAAGGAGTCCCAAAAGCAGGTGAAAGACTTAGAGACACCTCAGCTTCTACTGTTAGGGATGCTGCAATAGCACCAAGCTAACAACCAGAACATATATGCAGCAGACCTGGTGAAGACCTATGTGGGTTCTGTGATCGCCCACTTCAGTCTCTGTGAGACCCTATAAGTCCTGCTTAGTTAATTCTATGGGCTGTGTTCTCCTGGTATCTTTGACCCCTCTGGCTCTTACTATTATTCCTTCTTCTCTTCTTCAGGGTTTGCTGAGCTCCAAGGAGAGGAACCTGATGGAGATCTTCAATTTGGACTGTCTCTCCGTCTAATGTCTGGCTGTGGGTCTCTGCATCTGTTCTCATCAGCTGCTTAAGGAAGCTTCTCTGATGATGATTGGACTAGGCACCAATCTAAATTTAGCAGAATATTATTAGAAATCATTTTATTGATTTTTTTTTCTATTCTAGGTCTCTGGGCTATCCAGCTTCAGGTTCTTGGTTATCCAGACAGTGTTGAACATGGACTCCCTTTTGAGGCATGGGCCTCACATCAGACCAGTTGACCACCCCTAAAAGTTCTGGGGTCTATTGCCCAGTACAACTTGCAGGCAGTACAGATTATAAATTGAAGGTTTTGTGGTTGGGTTGATGTCCCAGACCAATGGAAGCCTTACCTAGTTACAGAAGAGGATCTGGTTGGGCTCCATATTCTCCACTGCTAGGAGTCCTTGCTAGGGTCACCCTCCTAGAATCCTGGGAGTTTCTCCTGGACTAGGTTTCCACTTCTGTCTCTCTATCTCTGTCTCTCTACCTCTGTCTATCTGTCCCTCTGTCTTTGTCTCTGTCTCTCTCTCTGTCTCTCTCTCTCTCTCTCTCTCTCCCTCTCTCTCTCTCTCTCTCTCTCTCTCTCTCTCACACACACACACACACACACACACACACACACACACTCAGAGAGAGAGAGAGAGAGAGAGAGAGAGAGAGAGAGAGAGAGAGCTCCAACAAGTGCCCTCCAATTCCCATCATCTCTCCCTGTACTCTCTCCCTCTGTCCCTCCTGTTTCCATTCCCACTACCTCCAATCTACCCACAAAGTCTATTCTATCTACTCTTCCCAGGGAGATCCCTACATCCCCCTTGCAGCCTTTCTTGTTAGCTGGCATCTCTGGGTCTGGGGACCATAGCATGATTATCCTTCACTTAACAGCTGTATCTACTTATAATTGACTAAATACAATGTTTGTCTTTCGAGATCTGGATTACCTCAAAAATCCATTCTTTGGTTGAGGGACATCTAGATTGTTTCCAGTTTCTTCCTATTATGAGTAAATCAACTATGAACATAGTTGAGCAAGTGTCTATGTGGGAGGATGGAGCATCCTTTGGGTATGTGCGTGCCAAGAGTGGTACAGAAGAGTCTCAAAGTAGATCAACTGAGGAACTGCCACATTGATTTCCACAGTGGTTATATGAGTTTGCACTCCCACCAGCCGTGGAGGAGTGTTCACCTCAGCAAGTGTTTTTATCAATGGAAATATTTCTCCAGACTTCTTTACTTTTTATTTGTTTTGCTTGCGTCTTTATGTGTAAAGGTCAGAGTGAAATGACTAAGGTAACGTCATTTTATTCTATTTTGCCCCATATAATTCACAACCCTGTATCCTCCTTCTGACAATGATCACATCTGTTTTTACAGCACATTTGAGATTTCCATGGCCTTGACCAAGGTCCAGATATACTAACAAAATAATTAGTAAACTAAAATAACTTTTAAAAAAAGTCTAAAGTAATTGGCATGAATATCTAAAATAATCACTATGCTTTGTCAGGAATGAACATTTCAAAGTTAGTCTGACTTTTATCTAACTTTGATGGTAATTATTGTCTTTGTGTTCTTTGCCTTTAAAAACTCTATACTCCTGAGCTTGGCCACCAAGAGACTTTTCAGAGGCACAAGCCCACTCTTGGCTTGACCGTCAATAAAAAGGACTTGAAACTGTTAACTGACTTACTCAGCATGGTTGTCAAAAGCTATTTCACAGGGATCATGTCAAGAGTATAACTTTTGGTAAATTTTTTTCTCCTTCACATTGTTAAGACAGGTCTTATTTGCTTCTGGTGTGCTATGTAACTAGGCTAGACTTTCCACTGTTGCTGTAGGAGTTCTGGGATTATAAATGTGGGCTGGCATCTAGCTTCTTACTTAGGTTCTGGGAACCAAAATCACTTTTAAACACTGACCCATCTCTCCATCACACACTGAC